>NW_019646748.1:12370-16261 GCF_002806865.2 Cucurbita pepo subsp. pepo
AATCTGGGACGTTTGAAGTACGTGCTAAAAAACCGAGTCACGGTCCACGTTTTTCGAAACTTTTGTGGCGAATAATTAGGACTGATGATTTAGAATCGAATTTCGAAGAAACGGATAGCATAAAGCAGTAAAAGAGTGCTTAAAATCGAGACCCTAATTCGGTAACCTTAATCTGGGACGTTTGAAGTACGTGCTAAAAAATGCGAGTCACGGTCGATGTTTTTCGAAACTTTTGTGGCGAATCATTAGTACTGATGATTTAGAATCGAATTTCGAAGAAACGGATAGCATAAAACAGTAAAAGAGTGCTTAAAATCGAGACCCTAATTCGGAAACCTTAATCTGGGACGTTTGAAGTACGTGCTGGGTCACGGTCGACGTTTTTCGAATCTTTTTTGGGGAATCATTAGGCCGGATATTTTAGAATATAATTTCAAAGAAATGAAGTGCATAAAAAAAATTAAAGAATGCTGAAAATCGAGACCCTAATTCGGAAACCTTAATATTGGACGTTTGAAGTACGTGCTAAAAAAACAGTGTCACGGACGACGTTTTTCGAAACTTTTGTTGGGAATCATTAGGCCGAATGATTTAGAATAGAATTTCGAAGAAACGGAGTGCATAAAACAGAAAAAGAGTAATTAAAATCGAGAACCTAATTCAGAAACCCAAATCTGGGACGTTTGAAGTCCGTGCTAAAAAACATGAGTCACGGTTCACGATTTTTGAAACTTTTGTGGCGAATCATTAGGCCTGATGATTTAGAATCGAAGAGACGGAGTGCATAAAAGAGTAAAAGAGTGCTTCAAATCGAGACCCTAATTTGGAAACCTTAATCTGGGACGTTTGAAGTACGTGCTAAAAAAACCGAGTCACGGTCGATGTTTTTCGAAACTTTTGTGGCGAATCATTAGTACTGATGATTTAGAATCGAATTTCGAAGAAACGGATAGCATAAAACAGTAAAAGAGTGCTTAAAATCGAGACCCTAATTCGGAAACCTTAATCTGGGACGTTTGAAGTACGTTCTAAAAAAACCGAGTCACGGACGACGTTTTTCGAAACTTTTGTTGGGAATCATTAGGCCGAATGATTTAGAATAGAATTTCGAAGAAACGGAGTGCATAAAACAGAAAAAGAGTAATTAAAATCGAGAACCTAATTCAGAAACCCAAATCTGGGACGTTTGAAGTCCGTGCTAAAAAACATGAGTCACGGTTCACGATTTTTGAAACTTTTGTGGCGAATCATTAGGCCTGATGATTTAGAATCGAAGAGACGGAGTGCATAAAAGAGTAAAAGAGTGCTTAAAATCGAGACCCTAATTTGGAAACCTTAATCTGGGACGTTTGAAGTACGTGCTAAAAAAACCGAGTCACGGTCGATGTTTTTCGAAACTTTTGTGGCGAATCATTAGTACTGATGATTTAGAATCGAATTTCGAAGAAACGGATAGCATAAAACAGTAAAAGAGTGCTTAAAATCGAGACCCTAATTCGGAAACCTTAATCTGGGACGTTTGAAGTACGTTCTAAAAAAACCGAGTCACGGACGACGTTTTTCGAAACTTTTGTTGGGAATCATTAGGCCGAATGATTTAGAATAGAATTTCGAAGAAACGGAGTGCATAAAACAGAAAAAGAGTAATTAAAATCGAGAACCTAATTCAGAAACCCAAATCTGGGACGTTTGAAGTCCGTGCTAAAAAACATGAGTCACGGTTCACGATTTTTGAAACTTTTGTGGCGAATCATTAGGCCTGATGATTTAGAATCGAAGAGACGGAGTGCATAAAAGAGTAAAAGAGTGCTTCAAATCGAGACCCTAATTTGGAAACCATAATCTGGGACGTTTGAAGTACGTGCTAAAAAAACCGAGTCACGGTCGATGTTTTTCGAAACTTTTGTGGCGAATCATTAGTACTGATGATTTAGAATCGAATTTCGAAGAAACGGATAGCATAAAAAAGTAAAAGAGTGCTTAAAATCGAGACCCTAATTCGGAAACCTTAATCTAGGACGTTTGAAGTACGTGCTAAAGAAACCAAGTCACGATCGACGTTTTTCGAAAGTTTTGTGGGGAATCATTACGACGTACTATTTAGAATAGAACATCGAAGAAACGGAGTGCATAAAACAGTGAAAGAGAGATTAAAATCGAGACCCGAATTCGGAAACCTTAATCTGGGACTTTTGAAGTACGTGCTAACAAAGCGAATCACGGTCGANTTCAAAAACCCTAATGAAGGATGTTTGAAGTACGTGCTAAAAAACCGAGTCACGGTCGACGTTTTTCGAAACTTTTGTAGGGAATCATTACGTCGGATGATTTAGAATAGAATTTCGGAGAAACGTAGGGCATAAAAAAGTAAAAGAGTGCTTAAAATCGAGACCCTATTTTGGAAACCTTAATCTGGGATGTTTGATGTATGTGCTGACAAAGATAATCACGGTCGACGTTTTTTGAAACTTTTGTGGGGAATCATTAGGCCTGCTGATTTAGTATAGAATTCTAGAGAAACGGAGTGCATAAAAAAGTAAAAGAGTGCTTAAAATCGAGACCCTAATTCCGAAACCCAAATCTGGGACGTTTGAAGTCCGTGCTAAAAAAATGAGTCACGGTTCACGATTTTTGAAACTTTTGTGGCGAATCATTAGGCCTGATGATTTAGAATCGAAGAGACGGAGTGCATAAAAGAGTAAAAGAATGCTTAAAATCGAGACCCTAATTTGGAAACCTTAATCTGGGACGTTTGAAGTACGTGCTAAAAAACCGAGTCACAGTCGACGTATTTCGAAACTTTTGTTGGGAATCATTAGGCCGGATGATTTAGAATCGAATTTTGAAGAAACGGACTACATAAAACAGTGAAAGAGTGCTTATAATCGAGACCCTATTTTGGAAACCTTAATCTGGGACGTTTGAAGTACGTGCTAAAAAAACCGAGTCACGGACGACGTTTTATGCAACTTTTGTTTGGAATCATTAGGCCGAATGATTTAGAATAGAATTTCAAAGAAACGGAGTGCATAAAATAGTAAAAGAGTGCTTAAAATCGAGACCCTAATTCCGAAACCCAAATCTGGGACGTTTGAAGTCCGTGCTAAAAACGCGAATCACGGTCGACCTGTTTTGAAACTTTTGTGGGGAATCATTAGGCCTGATGATTTAGAATCGAAGAGACGGAGTGCATAAAGGAGTAAAAGAATGCTTAAAATCGAGACCCTAATTTGGAAACCTTAATCTGGGACGTTTGAAGTACGTGCTAAAAAAACCGAGTCACGGACGACGTTTTATGCAACTTTTGTTTGGAATCATTAGGCCGAATGATTTAGAATAGAATTTCAAAGAAACGGAGTGCATAAAATAGTAAAAGAGTGCTTAAAATCGAGACCCTAATTTTGAAAATCCTAATCTGGGACGTTTGAATTACGTGCTAAATAAACCGAGTCACAGTCGACGTATTTCGAAACTTTTGTTGGGAATCATTAGGCCGGATGATTTAGAATCGAATTTTGAAGAAACGGACTACATAAAACAGTGAAAGAGTGCTTATAATCGAGACCCTATTTTGGAAACCTTAATCTGGGACGTTTGAAGTAAGTGCTAACAACGCGAATCACGGTCGACCTGTTTTGAAACTTTTGTGGGGAATCATTAGGCCTGATGATTTAGAATAGAATTTCGGAGAAACAGAGTGCGTATAAAAGTAAAAGATTGCTAAAAATCGAGACCCTAATTTGGAAAATCCTAATCTGGGACGTTTGAATTACGTGCTAAAAAAACTGAGTCACGGTCGATGTTTTTCGAAACTTTTGTGGCGAATCATTAGGACTGATGATTTAGAATCGAATTTTGAAGAAACGGATAGCATAAAACAGTAAAATAGTG
>NW_019646748.1:17598-23442 GCF_002806865.2 Cucurbita pepo subsp. pepo
GAAACTTTTGTTGGGAATCATTAGGCCGGTTGATTTAGAATCGAATTTCGAAGAAACGGAGTGCATAAAATAGTGAAAGAGTGCTTCAAATCGAGACCTTAATTCAGAAACCCTAATGAAGGACGTTTGAAGTACGTGCTTAAAAATCAGAGTCACGGTTGACGTTTTTCGAAACTTTTGTTAGGAATAATTAGGCCGGAGTATTTAGAATAGAATTTCGAAGAAACATAGTGCATAAAATAGTAAAAGAGTGCTTAAAATCGAGTCCCTAATTCGTAAACCTTAATCTTGGACGTTAGAAGTACGTGCTAAAAAAACCGAGTCACGAACGACGTTTTTTTGAAACTTTTGTGGGGAATCATTAGGCCGGATGATTTAGAATAGAATTTCGAAGAAACGGAGTGCATAAAAAAGTAAAAGAGTGATTAAAATCGAGACCCTAATTAGGAAACCCTAATGAAGGATGTTTGAAGTACGTGTTAAAAAACCGCGTCACGGTCGACATTTTTCGAAACTTTTGTATGGAATCATTAGGCCGGATGATTTAGAATAGAATTTCGGAGAAACGGAGTGCATAAAAAAGTAAAAGAGTGCTTAAAATCGAGACCCTATTTCGGAAAACTTAATCTTGGACGTTTGAAGTACGTGCTAAAAAAACCGAGTCACGAACGACGTTTTTTTGAAACTTTTGTGGGGAATCATTAGGCCGGATGATTTAGAATAGAATTTCGAAGAAACATAGTGCATAAAATAGTAAAAGAGTGCTTAAAATCGAGTCCCTAATTCGGAAACCTTAATCTTGGACGTTAGAAGTACGTGCTAAAAAAACCGAGTCACGGACGACGTTTTTCGAAACTTTTATTGGGAATCATTAGGCCGGATGGTTTAGAATAGAATTTCGAAGAAACGGAGTGCATAAAAAAGTAAAAGAGTGATTAAAATCGAGACCCTAATTCAGAAACCCTAATGAAGGATGTTTGAAGTACGTGCTAAAAAACCGAGTCACGGTCGACATTTTTCGAAACTTTTGTAGGGAATCATTAGGCCGGATGATTTAGAATAGAATTTCGGAGAAACGGAGTGCATAAAAAAGTAAAAGAGTGCTTAAAATCGAGACCCTATTTCGGAAAACTTAATCTTGGACGTTTGAAGTACGTGCTAAAAAAACCGAGTCACGACGACATTTTTCGAAACTTTTATTGGGAATCATTAGGCCGGATTGTTTAGAATAGAATTTCGAAGAAACGGAGTGCATAAAAAAGTAAAAGAGTGATTAAAATCGAGACCCTAATTAGGAAACCCTAATGAAGGATGTTTGAAGTACGTGTTAAAAAACCGCGTCACGGTCGACATTTTTCGAAACTTTTGTATGGAATCATTAGGCCGGATGATTTAGAATAGAATTTCGGAGAAACGGAGTGCATAAAAAAGTAAAAGAGTGCTTAAAATCGAGACCCTAATTCAGAAACCCTAATCTGGGATGTTTGAAGTCCGTGCTAAAAAAATGAGTCACGGTTCGACAATTATTGAAACTTTTGTGGCGATTCATTAGGCCGGATGATTTAGAATAGAATTTCGAAGAAACGGAGAGCATAAAAAAGTAAAAGAGTGCTTAAAATCGAGACCCTAATTCAGAAACCCTAATCTGGGATGTTTGAAGTCCGTGCTAAAAAAATGAGTCACGGTTCGACAATTATTGAAACTTTTGTGGCGATTCATTAGGCCGGATGATTTAGAATAGAATTTCGAAGAAACGGAGAGCATAAAAAAGTAAAAGAGTGCTTAAAATCGAGACCCTAATTCAGAAACCCTAATCTGGGATGTTTGAAGTCCGTGCTAAAAAAATGAGTCACGGTTCGACAATTATTGAAACTTTTGTGGCGATTCATTAGGCCGGATGATTTAGAATAGAATTTCGAAGAAACGGAGAGCATAAAAAAGTAAAAGAGTGCTTAAAATCGAGACCCTAATTCAGAAACCCTAATCTGGGATGTTTGAAGTCCGTGCTAAAAAAATGAGTCACGGTTCGACAATTATTGAAACTTTTGTGGCGATTCATTAGGCCGGATGATTTAGAATAGAATTTCGAAGAAACGGAGAGCATAAAAAAGTAAAAGAGTGCTTAAAATCGAGACCCTAATTCAGAAACCCTAATCTGGGATGTTTGAAGTCCGTGCTAAAAAAATGAGTCACGGTTCGACAATTATTGAAACTTTTGTGGCGATTCATTAGGCCGGATGATTTAGAATAGAATTTCGAAGAAACGGAGAGCATAAAAAAGTAAAAGAGTGCTTAAAATCGAGACCCTAATTCAGAAACCCTAATCTGGGATGTTTGAAGTCCGTGCTAAAAAAATGAGTCACGGTTCGACAATTATTGAAACTTTTGTTGCGATTCATTAGGCCGGATGGTTTAGAATAGAATTTCGAAGAAACGGAGAGCATAAAAAAGTAAAAGAGTGATTAAAATCGAGACCCTAATTCAGAAACCCTAATGAAGGATGTTTGAAGTACGTGCTAAAAAACCGAGTCACGGTCGACGTTTTTCGAAACTTTTGTAGGGAATCATTACGTCGGATGATTTAGAATAGAATTTCGGAGAAACGTAGGGCATAAAAAAGTAAAAGAGTGCTTAAAATCGAGACCCTATTTTGGAAACCTTAATCTGGGATGTTTGATGTATGTGCTGACAAAGATAATCACGGTCGACGTTTTTTGAAACTTTTGTGGGGAATCATTAGGCCTGCTGATTTAGTATAGAATTCCGAAGAAACGGAGTGCATAAAAAAGTAAAAGAGTGCTTAAAATCGAGACCCTAATTCGGAAAATCCTAATCTCGGACGTTTGAATTACGTGCTAAAAAAACCGAGTCACGGTCGACGTTTTTTGAAACTTTTGTTGGGAATCATTAGGCCGGTTGATTTAGAATCGAATTTCAAAGAAACGGAGTGCATAAAATAATCAAAGAGTGCTTAAAATCGAGACCTTAATTCAGAAACCCTAATGAAGGACGTTTGAAGTACGTGCTTAAAAAACAGAGTCACGGTCGACGTTTATCGAAACTTTTGTTAGGAATAATTAGGCCGGATGATTTAGAATAGAATTTCGAAGAAACATAGTGCATAAAATAGTAAAAGAGTGCTTAAAATCGAGTCCCTAATTCGGAAACCTTAATCTTCGACGTTAGAAGTACGTGCTAAAAAAACCGAGTCACGGACGACGTTTTATGCAACTTTTGTTTGGAATCATTAGGCCGAATGATTTAGAATAGAATTTCAAAGAAACGGAGTGCATAAAATAGTAAAAGAGTGCTTAAAATCGAGACCCTAATTCCGAAACCCAAATCTGGGACGTTTGAAGTCCGTGCTAAAAAAATGAGTCACGGTTCACGATTTTTGAAACTTTTGTGGCGAATCATTAGGCCTGATGATTTAGAATCGAAGAGACGGAGTGCATAAAAGAGTAAAAGAATGCTTAAAATCGAGACCCTAATTTGGAAACCTTAATCTGGGACGTTTGAAGTACGTGCTAAAAAATGGAGTCACGGTCGATGTTTTTCGAAACTTTTGTGGCGAATCATTAGGACTGATGATTTAGAATCGAATTTTGAAGAAACGGATAGCATAAAACAGTAAAATAGTGCTTAAAATCGAGACCCTAATTCGGTAACCTTAATCTGGGACGTTTGAAGTACGTGCTAAAAAAACCGAGTCACGGACGACGTTTTATGCAACTTTTGTTTGGAATCATTAGGCCGAATGATTTAGAATAGAATTTCAAAGAAACGGAGTGCATAAAATAGTAAAAGAGTGCTTAAAATCGAGACCCTAATTCCGAAACCCAAATCTGGGACGTTTGAAGTCCGTGCTAAAAAAATGAGTCACGGTTCACGATTTTTGAAACTTTTGTGGCGAATCATTAGGCCTGATGATTTAGAATCGAAGAGACGGAGTGCATAAAAGAGTAAAAGAATGCTTAAAATCGAGACCCTAATTTGGAAACCTTAATCTGGGACGTTTGAAGTACGTGCTAAAAAATGGAGTCACGGTCGATGTTTTTCGAAACTTTTGTGGCGAATCATTAGGACTGATGATTTAGAATCGAATTTTGAAGAAACGGATAGCATAAAACAGTAAAATAGTGCTTAAAATCGAGACCCTAATTCGGTAACCTTAATCTGGGACGTTTGAAGTACGTGCTAAAAAAACCGAGTCACGGACGACGTTTTATGCAACTTTTGTTTGGAATCATTAGGCCGAATGATTTAGAATAGAATTTCAAAGAAACGGAGTGCATAAAATAGTAAAAGAGTGCTTAAAATCGAGACCCTAATTCCGAAACCCAAATCTGGGACGTTTGAAGTCCGTGCTAAAAAAATGAGTCACGGTTCACGATTTTTGAAACTTTTGTGGCGAATCATTAGGCCTGATGATTTAGAATCGAAGAGACGGAGTGCATAAAAGAGTAAAAGAATGCTTAAAATCGAGACCCTAATTTGGAAACCTTAATCTGGGACGTTTGAAGTACGTGCTAAAAAAACCGAGTCACGGACGACGTTTTATGCAACTTTTGTTTGGAATCATTAGGCCGAATGATTTAGAATAGAATTTCAAAGAAACGGAGTGCATAAAATAGTAAAAGAGTGCTTAAAATCGAGTCCCTAATTCGGAAACCTTAATCTTGGACGTTAGAAGTACGTGCTAAAAAAACCGAGTCACGGACGACGTTTTTCGAAACTTTTACTGGGAATCATTAGGCCGGATGGTTTAGAATAGAATTTCGAAGAAACGGAGTGCATAAAAAAGTAAAAGAGTGGTTAAAATCGATACCCTAATTCCGAAACCCTAATGAAGGATGTTTGAAGTACGTGCTAAACAACCGAGTCACGGTCGACGTTTTTTGAAACTTTTGTAGGGAATCATTAGGCCGGATGATTTAGAATAGAATTTCAGAAAACGGAGTGCATAAAAAAGTAAAAGAGTGCTTAAAATCGAGACCCTATTTTGGAAACCTTAATCTGGGACGTTTGAAGTACGTGCTAACAAAGATAATCACGGTCGACGTTTTTTGAAACTTTTGTTGGGAATCATTAGGCAGGTTGATTTAGAATCGAATTTCGAAGAAACGGAGTGCATAAAATATTGAAAGAGTACTTAAAATCGAGACCCGAATTCGGAAACCTTAATCTGGGACGTTTGAAGTACGTGCTAACAAAGCGAATCACGGTCGACGTTTTTTGAAACTTTTGTGGGGAATCATTAGGCCTGCTGATTTACTATAGTATTCCAGAGAAACGGAGTGCATAAAAAAGTAAAAGAGTGCTTAAAATCGAGACCCTAATTCGGTAACCTTAATCTGGGACGTTTGAAGTACGTGCTAAAAAAACCGAGTCACGGACGACGTTTTATGCAACTTTTGTTTGGAATCATTAGGCCGAATGATTTAGAATAGAATTTCAAAGAAACGGAGTGCATAAAATAGTAAAAGAGTGCTTAAAATCGAGTCCCTAATTCGGAAACCTTAATCTTGGACGTTAGAAGTACGTGCTAAAAAAACCGAGTCACGGACGACGTTTTTCGAAACTTTTATTGGGAATCATTAGGCCGGATGGTTTAGAATAGAATTTCGAAGAAACGGAGTGCATAAAAAAGTAAAAGAGTGATTTAAATCAAGACCCTAATTCAGAAACCCTAATGAAGGATGTTTGAAGTACGTCATAAAAAACCGAGTCATGNGTGCTTAAAATCGAGACCCTAATTTGGAAAATCCTAATCTGGAACGTTTGAATTACGTGCTAAATAAATCGAGTCACAGTCGACGTATTTCGAAACTTTTGTTGGGAATC
>NW_019646749.1:0-835 GCF_002806865.2 Cucurbita pepo subsp. pepo
TTTAGCACATCCTTCAAACGCCCTGGATTAGGGTTTCCAAACTAGGTTTAGAATTTTAAGCACTCTGTACTATTTTATACACTTCGTTTCTTTGAAATTCTATTCTAAATCATGAATCCTAATCATTCCCCACAAAAATTTCTTAAAATGTCGCATATTACTCGGTTTGTATAGCACGTACTTCAAACCTTCCAGATTAGGGTTTTCAAATTATGGTTTCAATTTTAAGCACTCTTTTACTATTTTATACACTCCGTTTCTTTGACATTCTATTATAAATGATCGAGCCTGATCAATCCTGACAAAAATTTTGACAAATGTCGAGTGGTACTTGAATTTTTTTTGCGCGTGCTTCAAACATCTCAGATTAGGGTTTCGATTATAAGAACTCTTTTGCTATTTTATTTATGCACTCCGTTTCATCGAATTTCTATTATAAATCATTATGCCTCATCATTCCCCACTATAATTTTGAAAAACGTAGACTGTTACTCAGTTTATTTAGCATATGCTTCAAACGCCCTTGATTAGGGTTTCCAAATTAGGTTTACAATTTTAAGCACTCTTTACTATTTTATACACTTCGTTTCTTTGAAATTCTATTCTAAATCATGAATTAAAATGTCGCATATTACTCAGTTTGTATAGCACGTACTTCAAACCTTCCAGATTAGGGTTTTCAAATTATGGTTTCAATTTTAAGCACTCTTTTACTATTTTATACACTCCGTTTCTTTGACATTCTATTATAAATGATCGAGCCTAACCAATCCTGACAAAAATTTTGCAAATGTCGAGCGGTACTCGGATTTTTTTTGCACGTGCTTCAAACATC
>NW_019646749.1:5580-14277 GCF_002806865.2 Cucurbita pepo subsp. pepo
TCGAGCGGTACTCGGATTTTTTTTCCACGTGCTTCAAACATCCCAGATTAGGGTATCGATTATTAGCACTCTTTTGCTGTTTTATTTATGCACTCCGTTTCTTCGAAATTCTATTATAAATCATTATGCCTGATCATTCCCCACTAAAATTTTGAAAAACGTAGACTGTTACTCAGTTTATTTAGCACATGCTTCAAACGCCCTCGATTAGGGTTTCCATATTAGGGTTTCAATTTTAACAATCGTTTACTGTTTTATACACTCCGATTCTTCGAAATTCTATTTTAAATAATGAAGCCTAATAATTCGCCGCAAAAATTTCTTAAAATGTCGCATATTACTTCATTTTTCATAGCACGTACTTCAAACCTTCCAGATTAGGGTTTTCAAATTATGGTTTCAATTTTAAGCACTCTTTTACTATTTTATACACTCCGTTTCTTTGACATTCTATTATAAATGATCGAGCCTGATCAATCCTGACAAAAATTTTGACAAATGTCGAGCGGTACTCGGATTTTTTTTGCACGTGCTTCAAACATCCCAGATTAGGGTTTCGATTATAAGCACTCTTTTGCTGTTTTATTTATGCACTCCGTTTCTTCGAAATTCTATTATAAATCATTATGCCTGATCACTCCCCACTAAAATTTTGTAAAACGTAGACTGTTACTCAGTTTATTTAGCACATGCTTCAAACGCCCTAGATTAGGGTTTCCAAATTAGGGTTTCAATTTTAAGCACTCTTTACTATTTTATACACTCCGTTTCTTCGAAATTCTATTCTAAATCATGAAGCCTAATCATTCCCCACAAAAATTTCTTAAAATGTCGCATATTACTCGGTTTTTATAGCACGTACTTCAAACCTTCCAGATTAGGGTTTTCAAATTATGGTTTCAATTTTAAGCACTCTTTTACTATTTTATACACTCCGTTTCTTTGACATTCTATTATAAATGATCGAGCCTGATCAATCCTGACAAAAATTTTGACAAATGTCGAGCGGTACTCGGATTTTTTTTGCACGTGCTTCAAACATCCCAGATTAGGGTTTCGATTATAAGCACTCTTTTGCTGTTTTATTTATGCACTCCGTTTCTTCGAAATTCTATTATAAATCATTATGCCTGATCACTCCCCACTAAAATTTTGTAAAACGTAGACTGTTACTCAGTTTATTTAGCACATGCTTCAAACGCCCTAGATTAGGGTTTCCAGATTAGGGTTTCAATTTTAAGCAATCGTTTACTGTTTTATACACTCCGTTTCTTCGAAATTCTATTCTAAATCATGAAGCCTAATCATTCCCCACAAAAATTTCTTAAAATGTCGCATATTACTCGGTTTTTATAGCACGTACTTCAAACCTTCCAGATTAGGGTTTTCAAATTATGGTTTCAATTTTAAGCACTCTTTTACTATTTTATACACTCCGTTTCTTTGACATTCTATTATAAATGATCGAGCCTGATCAATCCTGACAAAAATTTTGACAAATGTCGAGCGGTACTCGGATTTTTTTTGCACGTGCTTCAAACATCCCAGATTAGGGTTTCGATTATAAGCACTCTTTTGCTGTTTTATTTATGCACTCCGTTTCTTCGAAATTCTATTATAAATCATTATGCCTGATCACTCCCCACTAAAATTTTGTAAAACGTAGACTGTTACTCAGTTTATTTAGCACATGCTTCAAACGCCCTAGATTAGGGTTTCCAGATTAGGGTTTCAATTTTAAGCAATCGTTTACTGTTTTATACACTCCGTTTCTTCGAAATTCTATTCTAAATCATGAAGCCTAATCATTCCCCACAAAAATTTCTTAAAATGTCGCATATTACTCGGTTTTTATAGCACGTACTTCAAACCTTCCAGATTAGGGTTTTCAAATTATGGTTTCAATTTTAAGCACTCTTTTACTATTTTATACACTCCGTTTCTTTGACATTCTATTATAAATGATCGAGCCTGATCAATCCTGACAAAAATTTTGACAAATGTCAAGCGGTACTACGATTTTTTTTGCACGTGCTTCAAACATCCCAGATTAGGGTTTCGATTATAAGCACTCTTTTGCTGTTTTATTTATGCACTCCGTTTCTTCGAAATTCTATTATAAATCATTATGCCTGATCACTCCCCACTAAAATTTTGTAAAACGTAGACTGTTACTCAGTTTATTTAGCACATGCTTCAAACGCCCTAGATTAGGGTTTCCAGATTAGGGTTTCAATTTTAAGCAATCGTTTACTGTTTTATACACTCCGTTTCTTCGAAATTCTATTCTAAATCATGAAGCCTAATCATTCCCCACAAAAATTTCTTAAAATGTCGCATATTACTCGGTTTTTATAGCACGTACTTCAAACCTTCCAGATTAGGGTTTTCAAATTATGGTTTCAATTTTAAGCACTCTTTTACTATTTTATACACTCCGTTTCTTTGACATTCTATTATAAATGATCGAGCCTGATCAATCCTGACAAAAATTTTGACAAATGTCGAGCGGTACTCGGATTTTTTTTGCACGTGCTTCAAACATCACAGATTAGGGTTTCGATTATAAGCACTCTTTTGCTCTATTATTAATGCACTCCGTTTCTTCGAAATTCTATTATAAATCATTATGCATGATCACTCCCCACTAAAATTTTAAAAACGTCGACCGTTACTCAGTTTATTTAGCACGTGTTTGAAATGTCCTTGATTAGGATTTCCAAATTAGGGTATNTATTTTATACACTCCCTGTTCTTCGAAATTCGATTCTAAGCCATGAAGCCTAATCATTCCCCACAAAAATTTCTTAAAATGTCGCATATTACTCGGTTTTTATAGCACGTACTTCAAATCATCCAGATTGTGGTTTTTAAATTATGGTTTCAATTTTAAGCACTCTTTTACTATTTTATGCACTCCGTTTCTTTGACATTCTATTATAAATGATCGAGCCTGATCAATCATGACAAAAATTTTGTCAAATGTCGAGCGGTACTCGGTTTTTTTTGCACGTGCTTCAAACATCACAGATTAGGGTTTCGATTATAAGCACTCTTTTGCTGTTTTATTTATGCACTCCGTTTCTTCGAAATTCTATTATAAATCATTATGCCTGATCACTCCCCACTAAAATTTTGTAAAACGTAGACTGTTACTCAGTTTATTTAGCACATGCTTCAAACGCCCTAGATTAGGGTTTCCAGATTAGGGTTTCAATTTTAACAATCGTTTACTGTTTTATACACTCCGTTTCTTCGAAATTCTATTCTAAATCATGAAGCCTAATCATTCCCCACAAAAATTTCTTAAAATGTCGCATATTACTCGGTTTTTATAGCACGTACTTCAAACCTTCCAGATTAGGGTTTTCAAATTATGGTTTCAATTTTAAGCACTCTTTTACTATTTTATACACTCCGTTTCTTTGACATTCTATTATAAATGATCGAGCCTGATCAATCCTGACAAAAATTTTGACAAATGTCGAGCGGTACTCGGATTTTTTTTGCACGTGCTTCAAACATCACAGATTAGGGTTTCGATTATAAGCACTCTTTTGCTGTTTTATTTATGCACTCCGTTTCTTCGAAATTCTATTATAAATCATTATGCCTGATCACTCCCCACTAAAATTTTGTAAAACGTAGACTGTTACTCAGTTTATTTAGCACATGCTTCAAACGCCCTAGATTAGGGTTTCCAGATTAGGGTTTCAATTTTAACAATCGTTTACTGTTTTATACACTCCGTTTCTTCGAAATTCTATTCTAAATCATGAAGCCTAATCATTCCCCACAAAAATTTCTTAAAATGTCGCATATTACTCGGTTTTTATAGCACGTACTTCAAACCTTCCAGATTAGGGTTTTCAAATTATGGTTTCAATTTTAAGCACTCTTTTACTATTTTATACACTCCGTTTCTTTGACATTCTATTATAAATGATCGAGCCTGATCAATCCTGACAAAAATTTTGACAAATGTCGAGCGGTACTCGGATTTTTTTTGCACGTGCTTCAAACATCCCAGATTAGGGTTTCGATTATAAGCACTCTTTTGCTGTTTTATTTATGCACTCCGTTTCTTCGAAATTCTATTATAAATCATTATGCCTGATCACTCCCCACTAAAATTTTGAAAAACGTAGACTGTTACTCAGTTTATTTAGCACATGCTTCAAACGCCCTAGATTAGGGTTTCCAGATTAGGGTTTCAATTTTAACAATCGTTTACTATTTTATACACTCCGTTTCTTCGAAATTCTATTCTAAATCATGAAGCCTAATCATTCCCCACAAAAATTTCTTAAAATGTCGCATATTACTCGGTTTTTATAGCACGTACTTCAAACCTTCCAGATTAGGGTTTTCAAATTATGGTTTCAATTTTAAGCACTCTTTTACTATTTTATACACTCCGTTTCTTTGACATTCTATTATAAATGATCGAGCCTGATCAATCCTGACAAAAATTTTGACAAATGTCGAGCGGTACTCGGATTTTTTTTGCACGTGCTTCAAACATCCCAGATTAGGGTTTCGATTATAAGCACTCTTTTGCTGTTTTATTTATGCACTCCGTTTCTTCGAAATTCTATTATAAATCATTATGCCTGATCACTCCCCACTAAAATTTTAAAAACGTCGACCGTTACTCAGTTTATTTAGCACGTGTTTCAAATATCCATGATTAGGATTTCCAAATTCGGGTTTCGATTTCAAGCACTCTTTACTATTTTATACACTCCGTTTCTTCGAAATTCTATTCTAAATCATGAAGCCTAATCATTCCCCACAAAAATTTCTTAAAATGTCGCTTATTACTTGGTTTTTATAGCNTGGTTTTTATAGCACATACTTCAAATCTTCCAGATTAGGGTTTTCAAATTATGGTTTCAATTTTAAGCACTCTTTTACTATTTTATACACTCCGTTTCTTTGACATTCTATTATAAATGATCGAGCCTGATCAATCCTGACAAAAATTTTGACAAATGTCGAGCGGTACTCGGATTTTTTTTGCACGTGCTTCAAACATCACAGATTAGGGTTTCGATTATAAGCACTCTTTTGCTGTTTTATTTATGCACTCCGTTTCTTCGAAATTCTATTATAAATCATTATGCCTGATCACTCCCCACTAAAATTTTGTAAAACGTAGACTGTTACTCAGTTTATTTAGCACATGCTTCAAACGCCCTAGATTAGGGTTTCCAAATTAGGTTTTCAATTTTAAGCACTCTTTACTATTTTATACACTCCGTTTCTTCGAAATTCTATTCTAAATCATGAAGCCTAATCATTCCCCACAAAAATTTCTTAAAATGTCGCATATTACTCGGTTTTTATAGCACGTACTTCAAACCTTCCAGATTAGGGTTTTCAAATTATGGTTTCAATTTTAAGCACTCTTTTACTATTTTATACACTCCGTTTCTTTGACATTCTATTATAAATGATCGAGCCTGATCAATCCTGACAAAAATTTTGACAAATGTCGAGCGGTACTCGGATTTTTTTTGCACGTGCTTCAAACATCACAGATTAGGGTTTCGATTATAAGCACTCTTTTGCTGTTTTATTTATGCACTCCGTTTCTTCGAAATTCTATTATAAATCATTATGCCTGATCACTCCCCACTAAAATTTTGTAAAACGTAGACTGTTACTCAGTTTATTTAGCACATGCTTCAAACGCCCTAGATTAGGGTTTCCAAATTAGGGTTTCAATTTTAACAATCGTTTACTGTTTTATACACTCCGTTTCTTCGAAATTCTATTCTAAATCATGAAGCCTAATCATTCCCCACAAAAATTTCTTAAAATGTCGCATATTACTCGGTTTTTATAGCACGTACTTCAAACCTTCCAGATTAGGGTTTTCAAATTATGGTTTCAATTTTAAGCACTCTTTTACTATTTTATACACTCCGTTTCTTTGACATTCTATTATAAATGATCGAGCCTGATCAATCCTGACAAAAATTTTGACAAATGTCGAGCGGTACTCGGATTTTTTTTGCACGTGCTTCAAACATCCCAGATTAGGGTTTCGATTATAAGCACTCTTTTGCTGTTTTATTTATGCACTCCGTTTCTTCGAAATTCTATTATAAATCATTATGCCTGATCACTCCCCACTAAAATTTTGTAAAACGTAGACTGTTACTCAGTTTATTTAGCACATGCTTTAAACGCCTTGGATTAAGGTTTCCAGATTAGGGTTTAATTTTAAGCAATCGTTTACTGTTTTATACACTCCGTTTATTCGAAATTCTATTCTAAATCATGAAGTGTAATCATTCCCCACAAAAATTTCTTAAAATGTCGCATATTACTCGGTTTTTATAGCACGTACTTCAAACCTTCCAGATTAGGGTTTTCAAATTATGGTTTCAATTTTAAGCACTCTTTTACTATTTTATACACTCCGTTTCTTTGACATTCTATTATAAATGATCAAGCCTGATCAATCCTGACAAAAAAAATTTTAAATGTCGAGCGNCAGATTGGGGTTTCAATTATAAGCACTCTTTTGCTGTTTTATTTATGCACTCCGTTTCTTCGAAATTCAATAATAAATCATTATGCCTGATCACTCCCCACTAAAATTTTGAAAAACGTAGACTGTTACTCAGTTTATTTAGCACATGCTTCAAACGTCTTAGATTAGGGTTTCCAAATTAGGTTTTCAATTTAAAGAACTCTTTACTATTTTATAAACTCCGTTTCATCAAAATTCTATTCTAAGCCATGAAGCCTAATAATTCCCCACAAAAATTTCTTAAAATGTCGCATATTACTCGGTTTTTATAGCACGTACTTCAAACCTTCCAGATTAGGGTTTTCAAATTATGGTTTCAATTTTAAGCACTCTTTTACTATTTTATACACTCCGTTTCTTTGACATTCTATTATAAATGATCGAGCCTGATCAATCCTGACAAAAATTTTGACAAATGTCGAGCGGTACTCGGATTTTTTTTGCACGTGCTTCAAACATCCCAGATTAGGGTTTCGATTATAAGCACTCTTTTGCTGTTTTATTTATGCACTCCGTTTCTTCGAAATTCTATTATAAATCATTATGCCTGATCACTCCCCACTAAAATTTTGAAAAACGTAGACTGTTACTCAGTTTATTTAGCACATGCTTCAAACGCCCTAGATTAGGGTTTCCAGATTAGGGTTTCAATTTTAACAATCGTTTACTGTTTTATACACTCCGTTTCTTCGAAATTCTATTCTAAATCATGAAGCCTAATCATTCCCCACAAAAATTTCTTAAAATGTCGCATATTACTCGGTTTTTATAGCACGTACTTCAAACCTTCCAGATTAGGGTTTTCAAATTATGGTTTCAATTTTAAGCACTCTTTTACTATTTTATACACTCCGTTTCTTTGACATTCTATTATAAATGATCGAGCCTGATCAATCCTGACAAAAATTTTGACAAATGTCGAGCGGTACTCGGATTTTTTTTGCACGTGCTTCAAACATCCCAGATTAGGGTTTCGATTATAAGCACTCTTTTGCTGTTTTATTTATGCACTCCGTTTCTTCGAAATTCTATTATAAATCATTATGCCTGATCACTCCCCACTAAAATTTTGAAAAACGTAGACTGTTACTCAGTTTATTTAGCACATGCTTCAAACGCCCTAGATTAGGGTTTCCAGATTAGGGTTTCAATTTTAAGCAATCGTTTACTGTTTTATACACTCCGTTTCTTCGAAATTCTATTCTAAATCATGAAGCCTAATCATTCCCCACAAAAATTTCTTAAAATGTCGCATATTACTCGGTTTTTATAGCACGTACTTCAAACCTTCCAGATTAGGGTTTTCAAATTATGGTTTCAATTTTAAGCACTCTTTTACTATTTTATACACTCCGTTTCTTTGACATTCTATTATAAATGATCGAGACCGATCAATCCTGACAAAAATTTTGACAAATTTTGAGCGGTACTCGGATTTTTTTTGCACGTGCTTCAAACATCACAAATTAGGGTCTCGATTATAAACACTCTTTTGCTATTTTATTTATGCACTCCGTTTCTTCGTATTTCTATTATAAATCATTATGCCTGATCATTCCCCACTAAAATTTTGAAAAACGTATTCTGTTACTCAGTTTATTTAGCACATTCTTCAAACGCCCTGGATTAGGGTTTTCAAATTAGGTTTCCAATTTTAAGCACTCTTTACTATTTTGTACACTCCGTTTCTTCCAAATTAGGTTTCCAATTTTAAAAACGTCGCATATTACTCGGTTTGTATAGCACGTGCTTCAAATGTCCTGGATTAGAATTTCCAAATTATGGTTTCAATTTTAAGCACTCTTTTACTATTTTATACACTCCGTTTCTTTGACATTCTATTATAAATGATCGAGCCCGATCAATCCTGACAAAATTTTTTAGAAATGTCTAGCAGTACTCGGATTTTTTTTGGATGTGCTTCAAACATCACAGATTAGGGTTTCGATTATAAGCACTCTTTTGCTAATTTATTTATGAACTCCGTTTCTTCGAAATTCTATTATAAATCATTATGCCTAATCACTCCCCACTAAAATTTTGTAAAATGTATTCTGTTACTCAGTTTATTTAGCACATGCTTCAAACGCCCTGGATTAGGGTTTCCAAATTAGGTTTTCAATTTTAAGCACTCTTTACTATTTTATACACTC
>NW_019646749.1:18471-23432 GCF_002806865.2 Cucurbita pepo subsp. pepo
CTTTACTATTTTATACACTCCGTTTCTTCGAAATTCTAATCTAAATCACTATGGTTGATCATTCCCCACAATTTTTTTGAAAAGCATCTAGTATTACTCGGTATTTTTGTTTGTTTTTTTTTTTCACGTGCTTTAAACGCCCTGGATTAGTGTTTCCAAATTATGTTTTCAATTTTAAGCACCCTTTACTATTTTATACACTCCGTTTCTTCGAAATTCTATTCTAAGCCTTGAAGCCTAATCATTCCCCACAAAAAATTCTTAAAATGTCGCATATTACTCGGTTTTTATAGCACGTACTTCAAACCTTCCAGATTAGGGTTTTCAAATTATGGTTTCAATTTTAAGCACTCTTTTACTATTTTATGCACTCCGTTTCTTTGACATTCTATTATAAATGATCGAGCCTGATCAATCATGACAAAAATTTTGTCAAATGTCGAGCGGTACTCGGATTTTTTTGCACGTGCTTCAAACATCACAGATTAGGGTTTCGATTATAAGCACTCTTTTGCTGTTTTATTTATGCACTCCGTTTCTTCGAAATTCTATTATAAATCATTATGCATAATCACTCCCCCCAAAAATTTTGAAAAACGTAGACTGTTACTCAGTTTATTTAGCACATGCTTCAAACGCCCTAGATTAGGGTTTCCAGATTAGGGTTTCAATTTTAACAATCGTTTACTGTTTTATACACTCCGTTTCTTCGAAATTCTATTCTAAATCATGAAGCCTAATCATTCCCCACAAAAATTTCTTAAAATGTCGCATATTACTCGGTTTTTATAGCACGTACTTCAAACCTTCCAGATTAGGGTTTTCAAATTATGGTTTCAATTTTAAGCACTCTTTTACTATTTTATGCACTCCGTTTCTTTGACATTCTATTATAAATGATCGAGCCTGATCAATCATGACAAAAATTTTGTCAAATGTCGAGCGGTACTCGGATTTTTTTGCACGTGCTTCAAACATCACAGATTAGGGTTTCGATTATAAGCACTCTTTTGCTGTTTTATTTATGCACTCCGTTTCTTCGAAATTCTATTATAAATCATTATGCCTGATCACTCCCCACTAAAATTTTGTAAAACGTAGACTGTTACTCAGTTTATTTAGCACATGCTTCAAACGCCCTAGATTAGGGTTTCCAGATTAGGGTTTCAATTTTAACAATCGTTTACTGTTTTATACACTCCGTTTCTTCGAAATTCTATTCTAAATCATGAAGCCTAATCATTCCCCACAAAAATTTCTTAAAATGTCGCATATTACTCGGTTTTTATAGCACGTACTTCAAACCTTCCAGATTAGGGTTTTCAAATTATGGTTTCAATTTTAAGCACTCTTTTACTATTTTATGCACTCCGTTTCTTTGACATTCTATTATAAATGATCGAGCCTGATCAATCATGACAAAAATTTTGTCAAATGTCGAGCGGTACTCGGATTTTTTTGCACGTGCTTCAAACATCACAGATTAGGGTTTCGATTATAAGCACTCTTTTGCTGTTTTATTTATGCACTCCGTTTCTTCGAAATTCTATTATAAATCATTATGCCTGATCACTCCCCACTAAAATTTTGTAAAACGTAGACTGTTACTCAGTTTATTTAGCACATGCTTCAAACGCCCTAGATTAGGGTTTCCAGATTAGGGTTTCAATTTTAACAATCGTTTACTGTTTTATACACTCCGTTTCTTCGAAATTCTATTCTAAATCATGAAGCCTAATCATTCCCCACAAAAATTTCTTAAAATGTCGCATATTACTCGGTTTTTATAGCACGTACTTCAAACCTTCCAGATTAGGGTTTTCAAATTATGGTTTCAATTTTAAGCACTCTTTTACTATTTTATGCACTCCGTTTCTTTGACATTCTATTATAAATGATCGAGCCTGATCAATCATGACAAAAATTTTGTCAAATGTCGAGCGGTACTCGGATTTTTTTGCACGTGCTTCAAACATCACAGATTAGGGTTTCGATTATAAGCACTCTTTTGCTGTTTTATTTATGCACTCCGTTTCTTCGAAATTCTATTATAAATCATTATGCCTGATCACTCCCCACTAAAATTTTGTAAAACGTAGACTGTTACTCAGTTTATTTAGCACATGCTTCAAACGCCCTAGATTAGGGTTTCCAGATTAGGGTTTCAATTTTAACAATCGTTTACTGTTTTATACACTCCGTTTCTTCGAAATTCTATTCTAAATCATGAAGCCTAATCATTCCCCACAAAAATTTCTTAAAATGTCGCATATTACTCGGTTTTTATAGCACGTACTTCAAACCTTCCAGATTAGGGTTTTCAAATTATGGTTTCAATTTTAAGCACTCTTTTACTATTTTATGCACTCCGTTTCTTTGACATTCTATTATAAATGATCGAGCCTGATCAATCATGACAAAAATTTTGTCAAATGTCGAGCGGTACTCGGATTTTTTTGCACGTGCTTCAAACATCACAGATTAGGGTTTCGATTATAAGCACTCTTTTGCTGTTTTATTTATGCACTCCGTTTCTTCGAAATTCTATTATAAATCATTATGCCTGATCACTCCCCACTAAAATTTTGTAAAACGTAGACTGTTACTCAGTTTATTTAGCACATGCTTCAAACGCCCTAGATTAGGGTTTCCAGATTAGGGTTTCAATTTTAACAATCGTTTACTGTTTTATACACTCCGTTTCTTCGAAATTCTATTCTAAATCATGAAGCCTAATCATTCCCCACAAAAATTTCTTAAAATGTCGCATATTACTCGGTTTTTATAGCACGTACTTCAAACCTTCCAGATTAGGGTTTTCAAATTATGGTTTCAATTTTAAGCACTCTTTTACTATTTTATGCACTCCGTTTCTTTGACATTCTATTATAAATGATCGAGCCTGATCAATCATGACAAAAATTTTGTCAAATGTCGAGCGGTACTCGGATTTTTTTGCACGTGCTTCAAACATCACAGATTAGGGTTTCGATTATAAGCACTCTTTTGCTGTTTTATTTATGCACTCCGTTTCTTCGAAATTCTATTATAAATCATTATGCCTGATCACTCCCCACTAAAATTTTGTAAAACGTAGACTGTTACTCAGTTTATTTAGCACATGCTTCAAACGCCCTAGATTAGGGTTTCCAGATTAGGGTTTCAATTTTAACAATCGTTTACTGTTTTATACACTCCGTTTCTTCGAAATTCTATTCTAAATCATGAAGCCTAATCATTCCCCACAAAAATTTCTTAAAATGTCGCATATTACTCGGTTTTTATAGCACGTACTTCAAACCTTCCAGATTAGGGTTTTCAAATTATGGTTTCAATTTTAAGCACTCTTTTACTATTTTATGCACTCCGTTTCTTTGACATTCTATTATAAATGATCGAGCCTGATCAATCATGACAAAAATTTTGTCAAATGTCGAGCGGTACTCGGATTTTTTTGCACGTGCTTCAAACATCACAGATTAGGGTTTCGATTATAAGCACTCTTTTGCTGTTTTATTTATGCACTCCGTTTCTTCGAAATTCTATTATAAATCATTATGCCTGATCACTCCCCACTAAAATTTTGTAAAACGTAGACTGTTACTCAGTTTATTTAGCACATGCTTCAAACGCCCTAGATTAGGGTTTCCAGATTAGGGTTTCAATTTTAACAATCGTTTACTGTTTTATACACTCCGTTTCTTCGAAATTCTATTCTAAATCATGAAGCCTAATCATTCCCCACAAAAATTTCTTAAAATGTCGCATATTACTCGGTTTTTATAGCACGTACTTCAAACCTTCCAGATTAGGGTTTTCAAATTATGGTTTCAATTTTAAGCACTCTTTTACTATTTTATGCACTCCGTTTCTTTGACATTCTATTATAAATGATCGAGCCTGATCAATCATGACAAAAATTTTGTCAAATGTCGAGCGGTACTCGGATTTTTTTGCACGTGCTTCAAACATCACAGATTAGGGTTTCGATTATAAGCACTCTTTTGCTGTTTTATTTATGCACTCCGTTTCTTCGAAATTCTATTATAAATCATTATGCCTGATCACTCCCCACTAAAATTTTGTAAAACGTAGACTGTTACTCAGTTTATTTAGCACATGCTTCAAACGCCCTAGATTAGGGTTTCCAGATTAGGGTTTCAATTTTAACAATCGTTTACTGTTTTATACACTCCGTTTCTTCGAAATTCTATTCTAAATCATGAAGCCTAATCATTCCCCACAAAAATTTCTTAAAATGTCGCATATTACTCGGTTTTTATAGCACGTACTTCAAACCTTCCAGATTAGGGTTTTCAAATTATGGTTTCAATTTTAAGCACTCTTTTACTATTTTATGCACTCCGTTTCTTTGACATTCTATTATAAATGATCGAGCCTGATCAATCATGACAAAAATTTTGTCAAATGTCGAGCGGTACTCGGATTTTTTTGCACGTGCTTCAAACATCACAGATTAGGGTTTCGATTATAAGCACTCTTTTGCTGTTTTATTTATGCACTCCGTTTCTTCGAAATTCTATTATAAATCATTATGCCTGATCACTCCCCACTAAAATTTTGTGAAACGTAGACTGTTACTCAATTTATTTAACACATGCTTCAAACGCCCTAGATTAGAGTTTCCAAATTAGGGTTTCAATTTTAACAAACGTTTACTGTTTTATACACTCCGTTTCTTCGAAATTCTATTCTAAATCATGAAGCCTAATCATTCCCCACAAAAATTTCTTAAAATGTCGCATATTACTTGGTTTTTATAGCACGTACTTCAAACCTTCCATATTAGAGTTTTCAAATTATGGTTTCAATTTTAAGCACTCTTTTACTATTTTATGCACTCCGTTTCTTTGACAGTCTATTATAAATGATCGAGCCTGATCAATCATGACAAAAAAATTGTCAAATGTCGAGCGGTACTCGGATTTTTTTGCACGTGC
>NW_019646750.1:0-9022 GCF_002806865.2 Cucurbita pepo subsp. pepo
TTTTTTAATATATATGTTTGAAAATAAGCATATTTGAATTGGAATAATTGAACGACATTATGCATACAATATATAAAGAAATCATATAAATAAAGCATGCATTAATTATATTCACATAAGAGAACTCAAGTTAACGGACGCCATCATCTTGGCCATCTCATGCAGCTCCGCCTGCGCCTTCAGAATCGGATCCACCAACACCACCGTTGGACTCTCTTCTGCCGCTGCCGGTGCTCCACCGGTACCCTCCTCCCCAACCGTTGCAAACTACACGTACGAATCATTTCTCACGCCACCAACTGGCGCCTCAGCCTCGGCTGTGGCGTAATAGGTATGAACATGACAGTTACAAGACGAGCAACTGTAACCCCAATATTGAGACTCGAGTTGAGTTGTTGCAGTAACATGGTGCAATCACCATGAAAGTTAATGTCGTAGAGGATGCAGGAGAAACAGAAGGCGGTGCTAATGACACGGCAGGCATTACAAAGGAAGGAGCCATCAGGGTAGGTCGAAAAGGGGAGGAGGGTGAGATGGTGGGAAGGGTGAGAGAGAGCGGATCAAAACGGACCATGTCTACTAACAGTGGGCTTTGGCTGTTACAAATAATATCCGAGCCAAGTTTCGAGTGGTGTGCCACCAAGGATGTTAGCCCCCTAAGGGGTGGATTGTTAGGTCCCACATCGGTTGGACAAGAGAACAAACATTCCTTACAAGGGGTGTGGAAACCTCTCCATAGCATAGCAAATGCGCTTTAAGATCGTGAGGCTGACAACAATATGTAATGGGCCAAAACATACAATATCTGCTAACAATGGGGTTTGGGTTGTTACAAATAATATCCGAGCCAAGTTTCAGGCGGTGTGCCATCAAGGATGTTGGCCCTCTAGGGGGTGGATTGTTAGGTCCCATATTGGTTGGATAGGGGAACAAACACTCATCAGAGGGGTGTGGGAAACCTCTCCCAAATACCCTTTAAAATCGTGAGGTTGACAGCGATACGTAATGAGTCAAAACAGACAATATCTACTAGCGATGAGCTTGGACTGTTACAAATAGGTTGAGAACCAGGCACGGGGTGATGTGCCAGTGAGGATGCTAAGTCTCCGATAGGGTAGATTGTGATGAGCTTGGACAGTTACAAATAGGTTGAGAACCAGGCACGGGATGATGTGCCAGTGAGGATGCTAAGTCTCCGATCGGGTAGATTGTGAGATCTTAGATCAGTTAGAGAGGAGAACGAAACATTTCTTATAGGAAGTAGAACTTCCCTCTAACCTCGTTTTAAAATCACGAGGCTCACAACTTCATTATCCAATAATACAAATTTTTGAATCGGAATTAAGGGTTGAAATTAGGTGGAGAAAAAAAAAACATCCTTAAAAGAAGCGTTAAATAATATAGGACGAATGTTCTTGGCTTTTACTCCACGCATGCTTAGCTTGGGATTAATGTTCAAAACTCAGTTAATTAATTAACTAACTAAGTTTGTTAGAGTTAATTGACTAAATTAATTACTAATTATATATAATAAGCTTCTTAATCACGAGGATTTAATCAGTGGGTCCGACCACGACACTGACATTTTAGTGTCGTTTACAAGAATTCTAATATTTTATTACAAAAAGATTAAATTAATTGTAAAGAAATAACGAGAAAACAAATAAAATTTTAAATAATCAGAAATAAAAATTAAATAGAGCTTAAATTTTAGATATATTAATAAAATCATAATTTAATAATTATCAAACTTTTCCTCAACAGATTAAAAAAAAAAATCTAATTACCTAAAATATTAAGGATGGATTAAATAGTAAATTATAATTTCTTACCGTCAATGTTGTCATCCGGCGGTGTAGGAGGTAGAGGCGGAGGTGGTGCCACCGCCATCACGCCGTCGGGTTGGCCGAGCAAGCTGCTTATCGACCTTGCTTTCACTACACCGAGCTTCGTTCTCTTCTTACTAGTCAGTGTCAATGGTGGGCGTGGAGATGGTGATGGAGAAGGCTTCTTGTTATCTTCTTTCTCGACGACGGTGGCGGGCGAGGATCGGCTGCGGACGCTGTTCATGCTGCGGAGGCGACCTTTTCCCAAGTGATGTTCACAGAGAGAGTAACCAACGAGGGTCTGTTGGCAGCAGCGCCACCCTCTTCCATTGACGCGGCTGCACCGAGATCCCTCCATTAAAGCGCCGCCTCTCGATTTCCTTTTTCCGGCGAGGTTGAGACCCATTTTGGATTGATGTTCTTCTTGTTTCTTCTTCATCTTCTTGTTTCCATTGTTGTTGTGATCATCACTTCTTCTCTTCTTTAATGGAAATTCCCTCTCCCTTTCGCCCCACCGCCCCACCACTACAACAAACAACCAATTCAGCTATCACTCAAGTTCATAGCTCATGATATGTTCGATTTAATTGTCAAGTTCGAACAAATAAAATTCTTCGATCACACGTTCAAATGAGCTAAGTGATGATGTATCGCGATCGGAGGAAGTCTCCCACAAGATTTCACGAAAACCAATCAAAACGAACACTACAAAACTTCTAAAAAGGTTAGAACTTTGATAAGCCAACACAAAACCCAGATGAGTAAACGTACTCCAACGAGTAACGTTATAAGTTATCACGATATAACTCAAGTCCCGAAATACTAGACCACTTTTTGTAGAACCCCATTTCGTCCAAGTTGTTACTAAACCGATAAAAATCAACGGTTTTTTTTGCATAGTTTACCCTAACTGATCCACCATCCCCGTAGACTCTATGTTATCCGAACACCCAGTATCAATGATCATCTTTGCACTGGNGTTTGTCCAAGTTGTTACGAAACCGATAAAAATCAATGGTTTTTCGCATAGCTTACCCTAACTAATCCACCATCCCCGTGGACTCTGTGTTATCCGAACACCCAATAACAATGATCATCTTTGCACTGGCTAATTCCGACGTAGATTTGAAATACTACCCTCTACAAGTCAAGCCTTTGCGGAGAAGTAATGGAAACAAGCTAGTTACTCTTAACATTAATTACGGAGAAGACGGCAACATTCCACGAGATTAGATGTAGGATTTTACACCACGATACTATGTCAAATCACTGCTAAACGATAAGTCGAGAATAACCCAGATGCTCTTGTTTCCACGAGGTTAGATGTAAGATTTTACACCACGATACTAAGTCAAATCACTACGAAACGATAAATCGAGAATAACCCAGATCGTCTCGTTACATTATTCCATGAGATCTAAAGTTACTATCTACAAATGATAATGATATGATTTGGTGCATCAAATGATAAAAGGAAAGCAACACAAGAACAAATAAGAGTAGGATGATGAGAAAAAGGTGAGACCTTGAGGTGAAGAGGTGGATTGTGGAAGAACCCCATTGCTAGTTTCCGCATCAAACTCGCACCTCTCCCTAAAACCAAACCAAAAACCAAAAAAATTGCACAAAAAAAGAAGAAAAAAGGTGAAAATAGATGAAAGAGGAGCAGTGGACCAGCAAAGAACATGCAGCCCATGGGCGCACAACATATAGAGAGGCAAAAGGCAATGAAAAACAGATTAAAAAAACATCCAAACAGTGGTTCCACTTGCCATGTTTTTCCTTTGAGCTAAAAAAAAAAAAAAAAAAAAAAAAAAAAAAAAAAAAAAAAAAAAAAAANTTTGTTACCTGGTATTATCCTCAATGTGTTCTTGTTGTTCCTTCTCCTGCACAAAGAAAGAGAGGCGATGAGTGGTAGATAGGCATTTGTGGCGCTTGTGGGCCTTAATTTGAGGGTCAATCCTTCCAAATCAAGAGCAAACCAAGGGAGGAGATGGGTATTGGATTACTGACCATTGGAGGAGCGTGGGCGTGGGCGTGGAGGGGATCCGAGACAGGGCGAGGGCCAGAGGAGAAGGCTAATGGGAGTGGGAGCTGCCGCTTTCTGATTCTCATGGCGTCTAATTATGAGTGTAATTATGGGAACCAAACACAGAGGAAAAGAGGGAAGGAGTGTAAGAAGAACACCAGCAACTTTCTTTATCTTTCTTGTTGGCTGTGGATTTAATGAATTGCAGTTGCTGAAGGGGCAACCGGAAGAGGAGGTAGCCGGTGGGAGGGAATCGGAGGAGGGATGACAGCGTGGAGGGGACAGGTTATTGGGCGAGGGTGATGGTGATGGTGATGGAATACAATATGATGGGAGTGGGTAATTTTATCTTTTCTATTATTATTATTATTATTATTATTTTTTGGTAATATGATGGGTCCCACTAGCTTTTTCTCTCTTCACAAATCCTTAGCGACAAGGTTTGTTCAATCCTTGATCAACTCAAGAGTAGAGTTACAACTTGTGACATCTTAGGTTCTTTCGTAAAGAGGAGGAAACTTCCTTTATAAAAGGGTAGAAACTTCTCCGTAGTAGACGTGTTTTAAAAATCTTAAGTGAAAGTCCAAAAATGACAATATTTGCTAGCGGTGGATTTAGGGCATTACAAATGGTATCAAAGTCAAATATCGAGCCATGTGTCAGTAAGGAGGCTGAGTATCGAAGGGGGTAGACATGAGGCGATGTGCCAGCAAGAACTCTAGGCCTTGAAAGGAGTGGATTTTGTGGGAGTCCTACATCAATTGGAGAAAGGAACGAGTGCCAACGAGAACGTTGGGCTCTGAAGAGCACCCTTTATAATGATATGAAAACCTCTCCCTAACAGATACGTTTTAAAAACCTTAAGAGAAATTCCGAAACGGTAGGCTCAAAGAGGACGATATCTACTGATAGGCATGAGGCATTACTCAATTCTACCTTACTTTTAAGATTATTATAAAAAATTAAGAATATTTGACATTTGTGAGGGATACATAAGTTTTATTACGTCAGTGATATATAACTCTATTTTTAATTAAATTATAAGAAAAACCTTTTTTTAACTGTACGAAATTTACTAAAATATTTCATTTGTTGTGAATTGAGCCAAAAAAATCAAATTAACCCAAAAAAGAAATGCATTTTGTCTTGTTCTTGGCCATAAATGGTGTGCTTTATTGACAAAGTCCCACATTGCTAGTTTTGCAGCACAGTTTGTACTATTAATTTGTGGCCATAGAGTGAACCAACTGCCGAGCTTGGTCGCGTAAGCTTGTAACTCGAGTGAGGGCATTAGGGAGATGGAACATCCGTTCAATTTGATGGGCCGGGTTTAACCTGGCTAAATACATGTCAGCCCATTTCAAGCCAGGAGTGGGCCGTGTGATTTGAGCGAAAGCCCATACGTCACGGTCCTTAGTGAAGAGGGGAACGCGTCAGGCTGGCTTCACAGAGCAACGTAACCTCTCTCTCTTTGCAGCGAAAGGATAACTGGCCGGTGCCTCTTGAACCCTCCCAAGGTCCTTGAATTGGGCCTAAATGGACCATCTTTTTTCTTTTTTTGTCTGGGCCAAGCCCAAGCCCAAGCCCAAGCCCAAGCCCAAGCCCGAGGTCCTTATTAATAAAATAGAAATATAAATATAAATATAGTAATTAAGAGTAGGAAATGTTGGCAATAAATATAAAAAGTGGGGGAGTTATTTGGGCATAAATTGAGAAACATGTTGTTATGTTACATTGCCAAAAATCCATGCGTGCCTTTTACATAATGACACCCGCGTTCTTCAAATTTAGAAACGACAAGTTGAAATCGATTACACATTCTGTAAAAAAATTTGCCAAAAAAGTGGGAAATCTCTAATCTAATCTCTCTTCTCCCGCCATCATCACTCAATTCACTCCTCACTAAACAAGAAATTCAGTTGTTGCCGCCAATCCCACAGCGCCACACATGCCTTCTTCTTCAGATCTCAGCCGCTCGATCCAATAATACCCAATTTTCATTCATCAGCCGCACGATCCTATCCATCGCCTGATCCTTGTATGCTTCATTTTTTTTAGTTTTTTTTGTTTGTCTCTCTGTGCGATTAAGCTCCGTTTTCCCTTTTCTCTCTCGCTCTCGCTCTCTCTCTCTCTCTCTCTGCTGCTTGTGTGTGGACCAGATCGCTGATCGATGGCGGACCTTTNTCTCTCTCTCTGTTGCTTGTGTGTGGACCAGATCGCTGATCGATGGCGGACCTTTGATGGCGAATCAGCTCGAGCGCAGCTAAGGGGAAGATCATTTCGGGTTTACTGAATGATATGGAATCCAGAGCAGTTGTCTGAGGCAGGTGTTCAGCTTTCTTGTTCTTGTTGTTCTTCTTCTTCTGAATCGACGTGAGAATTTTGTTGTTTGGCTGCAGTCGCGTTAAACCCTAGTTTTTCTTGCGAGTCTAGGATTGGGATTTTTTCAATTCGACTTTTTTATTATTATTATTATTATTATTATTATTATTAGGATTAGTTTATCGTTTGATGAACTGGGATTGACGGGGTTAAGGCTNTTATTATTATTAGGATTAGTTTATCGTTTGATGAACTGGGATCGACGGGGTTAAGGCTAAGCTCGACGGAATTTCGTTATTTTTCACTTCCTGCGTAACGAAATTGATCGAGGATTTATTGTTTTTGATTATTGTATATCAACTAGGTTAGTTTCGTTTGAGAGAATTGGGGTTTTCTGTACGGATTCTTCGGTGATTTCAAGCTTGTGATGAATTTAAGTAATGTGTTGTGAGGGATTTTGTGTTGGAAAAGGGTGGATTGTTCATCTGGGACAGAGTTGATCTTGTGCTTTGAGGTAATTTGAATTTCATGGTGCCATTGGGGTTTCTTCTAACCAGAGGCCGCTAAGTTTCAGGTTGAATTGGGGGTTTTTTATTTTTACTTTTATTCGAGTAAATTTGTAATGGGTGACGAAATCTTTGATGCCATGAACCTTGACTTGAATCTGGGTCCTATTCCAGAGCCGCCTTCAAACTCTCCAAATGAAGATGTGAATTTAGCTAATTTGATTGAGGATCCTGTGCATAGATTTGGAGACGCTATCAGGTTTAGGACGAGACATCGATGGAGAAGGCGTCAAGTCCAAATTCCTTCTGGAACTCAGAATATTTCATTGGAATTGAGTGAAATTATGGTCAATTCAGTCAATGGGAATTCATTACAGCCATTACAGGCTGGTGAGGGTAGTATTACTGCTGAGGAAAGGAAAAATGAAGCAGGGAAAACTTGTGAAATTAACAATGAAGCTTTGGAAGATGAAAAGGCAGAGAATAAGAGTGATGTTGAAAAGGGCAGTGACTCTGATGGGAGTTTCTTTGATTGTAATATATGTCTCGACTTGGCTAGGGACCCTGTTGTAACTTGTTGTGGTCACCTATACTGCTGGCCGTGCCTTTATCGATGGCTACATCTACATTCAGATGCCAAGGAATGCCCTGTATGTAAAGGAGAGGTTACCATGAAGACTGTGACGCCAATTTATGGTCGTGGCAGCAACACGCCTATGACAGAGGAGGATGCTGCACTTAAGATCCCTCTAAGGCCTCATGCTCGGAAGGTTGAAAGTTTGAGACAAACCATTCAGAGGACTGCACTTAATTTCCCTATGGATGAGATGATTCGTCGATTGGGGAATAGATTTGATTTCAATCGTGATCTAGACCAACCGCCGGAGCCAGACGGTTCACATGAAACATTTGGTCGATCTCCAACCTTGTTGAATAGGATTTTAACATCCAGGGGAATTCGTAGAGAACAAATTTCACTGCACCCCCATGATGATGTAGGAGTTTTAGAACTCCCTCATGTGTCTGGCACCGAGGCAGGGGATACCCGTCTTCAATCTCTCCCAGTGCTTCGATCATTACTACACAGGACAAGAGTTTCTTCTCTGACCTCTGCGTTTAATACTGCTGATAGGCTTCCAGAGGGCTTTTTGTATACCGATCCGCTCGTTCCTAGACACCAGGAGCAGCNTAAGGGTGTGGAAACCTCTCCTTAGCATACGCGTTTTAAAATCGTGAGGGGAAGCCCAAAAGAGGAAGCTCAAATAGGTCAATATCTACTAACGATGAGATTAGGCTGTTATAAATGGTATCAGAGACAGGCAATGGGCAGTGGGCTAGAGAGGATGCTGGCCCCAAGGGGGTGGATTGTGAGACCCCACATCAGTTGAAGAGGAGAACAAAACATTCTTTATAAGGCGTGGAAACCTCTCCCTAGCGAACACGTTTTAAAACTTTGAGAGGAGGCCTAGAACGGAAAGCCCAAAGAGAACAATATCTACTAGTGGTGGGCTTTTACTGTTGCATTAGGTCACTCGCACAAAGAATCCTATGATTAGAACGACTTTCTTCACTCTTTTTCACGTAAAGAAACATATTCAGGCCTATTCTTCTATGGAGCTTGTTGACTTTAGGAGGCTCATCATGGATTCCCTCCACTTGTCTTGTTGGGCTACAATACCCAGAACTGGAAGTTTTTTCTGGTTTTGTTTTATTATTACCCATTAAACGAACATGGGATTTGACTGTTCACCTCAAAGCAATTCAATTTGAAATATTTTGAATTTCTTGTTGAATTTGCTCTATTTTGACTTGAGTTATTTAGACTGATCATTGCAACAATGATGAGCATATCATCCGGCAGATTTTTCACCTTTTGGCTTTGCTTTATTCTCCATTAGCTCATCTGCTGATTCTGTTAGCATCATCTAAAAGCTAGTTAGATAATCCACCACTCAGAGACGAGCATAGCGAATCAGTAACGAATTAGCGTTCTCTTTCATCTTCGTCAAGAATTATTTAGAAATCTTGAAGGTTATGGTTTCCACTACAAACACTCCTGTATGAAAATCACAATATCCCATGGAATAACAGCCTAAAGTTAAAAAATAGTTTGTTGGTTATTAGGTGTGAGATCATCCTCTTCAAAGAGGAGAATGAAGCATCCCTTATAAGGGTGTGGAAACCTCTCCTTAGCATACGCGTTTTAAAATCGTGAGGGGAAGCCCAAAAGAGGAAGCTCAAATAGGTCAATATCTACTAACGATGAGATTAGGCTGTTATAAATGGTATCAGAGACAGGCAATGGGCAGTGGGCTAGAGAGGATGCTGGCCCCAAGGGG
>NW_019646750.1:13721-15524 GCF_002806865.2 Cucurbita pepo subsp. pepo
GCGTGGGCGTGGGCGTGGAGGGGATCCGAGACAGGGCGAGGGCCAGAGGAGAAGGCTAATGGGAGTGGGAGCTGCCGCTTTCTGATTCTCATGGCGTCTAATTATGAGTGTAATTATGGGAACCAAACACACAGGAAAAGAGGGAAGGAGTGTAAGAAGAACACCAGCAACTTTCTTTATCTTTCTTGTTGGCTGTGGATTTAATGAATTGCAGTTGCTGAAGGGGCAACCGGAAGAGGAGGTAGCCGGTGGGAGGGAATCGGAGGAGGGATGACAGCGTGGAGGGGACAGGTTATTGGGCGAGGGTGATGGTGATGGTGATGGAATACAATATGATGGGAGTGGGTAATTTTATCTTTTCTATTATTATTATTATTATTTTTTTTTTTGGGTAATATGGTGGGTCCCACTAGCTTTTTCTCTCTTCACAAAATCCTTAGCGAGAACAAACCCGATCAACCCAAAAGTAGAGTTACAACTTGTGACATCTTAGGTTCTTTCGTAAGGAGGACGAAACCTCCTTTATAAAAGGGTAGAAACTTCTCCGTAGTAGACGTGTTTTAAAAATCTTGAGTGAAAACCCAAAAATAACAATATTTGCTAGCGGTGAATTTAGGGCATTACAAATGGTATCAAAGTCAAATATTGAGCGATGTGTCTGCAAGGAGGCTGAGTAATCGAAGGGGGGTAGACATGAGGTGATGTGCCAGCAAGAACTCTAGGCCTTTAAAGAGGTGGATTTTTTGGGAGTCCCACATCGATTGGAGAAAGGAACGAGTGCCAACGAGGACGTTGGGTTCTGAAGAGCACCCTTAATAATGATATGGAAACATCTCCCTAACAGATACGTTTTAAAAACCTGAAGAGAAATTCCGAAACGGTAAGCTCAAAGAGGATGATATCTACTTATAGGCATAGGGCATTACTCAATTCTACTCTACTTTTAAGATTGTTATAAAAAAATTAAGAATATTTGATACATAAGTTCTATTCTATTATGTGAGTGATACATGACTCTATTTTTAATTAAATGATAAGAAAAACCTTTTTTTAACTGTACAAAATTTACTAAAATATTCCATTTGTTGTGAATTGAGCCAAAAAAATCAAATTAACCTCAAAAGAAATGCATTTTGTCTTGTTCTTGGCCATAAATGGTGTGCTTTATTGACAAAGTCCCACATTGCTAGTTTTGCAGCACAGTTTGCACTATTAATTTGTGGCCATAGAGTGAACCAACTGCCGAGCTTGGTCGCGTAAGCTTGTAACTCGAGTGAGGGCATTAGGGAGATGGAACATCCGTTCAATTTCATGGGGCCGGGTTCAACTTGGCTAAATACAGGTCAGCCCATTTCAAGCCAGGAGTGGGCCGTGTGGTTTGGGCGAAAGCCCATACGTCGCAGTCCTTAGTGCAGAGGGGAACGCGTCAGACTGGCTTCACAGAGCAACGTTAACCTCTCTCTCTTTGCAGTGAAAGGATAACTGGCCGGTGCCTCTTGAACCCTCCGAAGGTCCTTGTATTGGGCCTAAATGGACCATCTTTTTTCTTTTGTCTGGGCCAAGCCCAAGCCCAAGCCCGAGGTCCTTATTAATAAAATAGAAATAGAAATATAAATATAGTAATTAAGAGTAGGAAATGTTGGCAATAAATATAAAAAGTGGGAGAGTTATTTGGGCATAAATTGAGAAACATGTTGTTATGTTACATTGCCAAAAATCCATGCGTGCCTTTTACATAATGACACCCGCGTTCTTCAAATTTAGAAACGACAAGTTGAAATCGATTACACATTCTGTAAAAAA
>NW_019646750.1:19273-23349 GCF_002806865.2 Cucurbita pepo subsp. pepo
TCATGGATTCCCTCCACTTGTCTTGTTGGGCTACAATACCCATATTTCCATTTCTGTCTCCACTTCAACACAATACCCATGCTTTTCATTATAATCAATGACTGCTGTGATTGTCTATCCCATTCCCATTTTGTGAACACATTGAGTGAGATCTAAGCATCTCCATTGTTTCAAAGCTACAAGCCATGATTACCAGTAGTATTGAAATATGTAGCTAGCTTGAGCTTTTTGTTTAAACATGATGAATCATGATGAGAAATCATCAAGTGGAGCTCTAACTCATTGCATAAAATGATGTATGTTTCTCTATTGTATATCCCTTGAATATTCAGGTGAGTGGAAAAGGCAATTTACTCTGCTATAACACACAATGTTTCTCTGCAATGTTTTCTAATAATTCGCATCAGTTGATGTAAAGTTATTCCTTGTCTTTTTTTTAGTGAAATTCCTTGCAACTGTCTACCAGAAACCTTGTTTTGGAATGCATTTATTGGTTGAGACATGTTTTTGTTCAGATCTTACATTTGTGTACTAAAAAATTTAAACTAGGGTGAGAGTGGGAAGCTCGCTACTAACCGATATTGTCTGCTTTGGCCTTTATAATGTGTCTGTTAGGGAGAGGTTTCCACACCCTTATAAGAAATGTTTCGTGTTCCTCTTCAACCAATGTGGAATCTCACAATCCACCTCCTTGGGAGCAAGCGTCATCACTAGCACACCGCCTGATGTCTGGCTCTAATACCATTTGTAATAATCCAAGCCCACCGTTAATAGATATTGTCTGCTTTGGCCTGTTATGTATCGCCGTCAGCCTCTCGATTTTAAAATGCGTCTACTAGGGTAAGGTTTCCATACCTTTATACTGGATGTCTCGTTCTCCTCTCCTTTAACCAATGTGAGATTTCACCCCCAAAAAAAAAAAATGTATTCTCCATCCCTATCTTCATTTAGCTAATAGAGAAAATTTTGTCTCTACTTCTCCCCGTTTCTATATAGTTGAAAAAAGAACGTCTTTTGTATGATCTAAATCCAACTATAAATATACTCAATATAAGCTACTAAATCATTTAGGTAAAGAAAAAAAGGTTGAAAGTAAATAAAAAAGTATTCGAGACGATCGAAAAGACGAGTATCGGGTGATAATTATTAATATGATTATTGGGATAGAGGGGGAGGAGGGGCAATAATGAAAGGGTATGGCCCAAGGCATGCACGCCCATAATTGGTGAAGTTGGGATTGACATTGTTTATCCATTATATTTGGTGCTCAAGCCAAGCCAACCCAACCCCTTACACACCATTATCTCTTTTCTTCTTCTTCTTCCTTTTTCTTTTTTCTTCCATTCTTCTTCTTGGGTCAACCAACAACACCTTTTCTTTTTTACTTTTTACTTTTCTAGGGTTTTGAAAATTGTTGTTTGAAAGTGTTCTCGGAAGAAACTTTCATATCTTCTTAACGACACCATACAGACCTGGCTATTTCGAGTTTTAGTTTTCATTACTTTGTTTTCAGGGTCTATCAAAAAGATCTCGTGCATACAGTGATGATTGTCTTTTACTTGTATATCTAAGATCTTCTTGATTTTAGACTGATAGAAGTTATAACCACGTTCATCTCTTCACTATTCAACTGAAGCGTATAATAATGTATGGTTATAGTAAAAAAACATGGAGAAGTGAAAGAGAAATGACATTGATAGGATAAAAGGGGACAAAGATCCCTCCAATTCCTATGTTACATGCTTTCTTGTCTTTTACAATTCCTACATTTTCCCTTTTTCTTAAATCCTTTTCCTAAATTATTAAAATTTGTAATCAAACACAATCATTCCCTTTTTCCATAAAGTGGTCTTTCCCTTTTGCCCTAGCTTTAGTAATTAGCTTAACCCTATCCTAGTTTTGTTAACTATCGAGATTCGCATGAATAAGTGATATTGTATTTGTTATATCGAAAAATACAAAGAGATTGTTCTATTGAGATCTTTTGATCATTTTCTGTTATTTGTGTAAGTCTCTCAATATCGTTTAGAATATATGAACCGTACCGAACGAAACAAGAAACAAACAAAGGGAAGTCGTTTAAAGAAGCTTTGTTGAGTATCAAGTATTTTGAATGCTTTGATATTCAAACACGAATTTATGGAATCGGGTCTAACAGTTTCATTCCCATACCATCTAAACATAAACTAGTATTTTATTCTCAAGCTTTTGATATCGAACTCGATTGCTAAACGTTATACCCCGTCGATCAAACCCTAAATCAAGTTATTCATGATGTCGAGTGCTAAGGAGCTATACTTGGTATAACTTGAGGCTAAGAAAGTTAGTCTACTATTAACTCACTTAGTATATATGATCGAGCCACTGAAGAAAAAAAATGTGCACTTTGTAGGTATATATAGTAACTTTTAATTCTTTTAAGACTTCCTTAGTCATCCTATCCTCAGGATTACTCTTATTCGAACGTAGTCTCGATTCATTCATATACTCCTTCTTTACTCGTTATAAGAAATACTATTTTTTTTTTTAAATTGAAAATATGTATTTTTATAAAACGAATAACAATAATATATTAATTTAATTAATAAAATAAGAACAATATTATTCTAATCCTTGATTAAGTTACAATGATAATGAGTATGTTCTTATCTTAGGGATAATCATTAGTTTATAATCCAATGTTAAAACTTATTAATGATAATAATCATTGATTTCTGCTAATATCCATATTTATCTATATTTTTATGGTAATATCGTATCTCTATTGTACTAATTTTTTAAAAAAGAAAAAAGTAAATAAAATAATTATTTATTAAATATAAAATAACTTACTGCATTTTAAAATCGTGACACTGATGACTAGACATATTAAAACAAATAATACCTAAGATCGCACTGTCTGTCTTGTTTTATTAGGACTCGGACACACCTTTTTATTTACTTATTTATTTATTTTTAATTTCCTAATTTTTGTATCTAAAGCTTATAATTAAAGCCTGCATGAATTCAATTATTGCAATGATCCCAAAAGCATGACATATCTGACCTCGTCACATCCTCTGGAATCCTTTCATTTATTTCTTTATTTTTTTTAAGATGATAAATGGTATTATTATATTTTAAAAGGGTAAAATAAATAATAATTGTTTTATAGTGAAACCAATAATTTGGGAAAATAAGTATATATATATATAGCCAAAATTGGTTTTTGTGAAAAGACATTAATACCCTTCTCATAAAAAAAATATTATTTAGAAAGAAAATAATAATAATAATAATAAAAACTACTTTCCTTGGACACTGTGATGACGTGGTCGCCTTGTCTCCGTCAAGTCGAACATCTTATTATTTGGTCAAATCTCGTGCTAATCTTTCTCTCTCTACCTTTTTTTTTTAATAAATAAATATCAAAATGGAGAAAATTCTCCTAAAACTATTAAATTAATAAATAAAATATAAAAACTTCGAATATCAGCTTTAATTCGCTATCGTTGCTAGCTTCACGATTTCAAAACGTGTTTATTAGGAAGAGATTTCTACATCCTTATAAGAAATGTTTCATTCTTTTCAACCGATGTGAGATCTTGCAATCTCGCTAGCACACCGCTCCATAACTAGCTATGATACCATTTGTAACAACTCAATCCACCACTAGTAGATATTGCCTACTTTGACTCGTTACGTATTGTCATCAACCTCACAGTTTTTAAACTCATCTACTATAGAGATGGTCTAGCCCTACTCTGACCGTGGCCATTTCTAAACACTATTGTCAGGTGTCCTTCTATTGGACCCTAATCACCTTCGCCCACGTCTTTGATGACGGCGACATTTACCCAAAATAAAAGCATGCTCTATATCATTTTATTCTACACTGGAGTACGTTTTGATTTAATAATTTCAATCATCTATAAATGGCTTATTTAAACGCAACGAGAATAATTATCAAATGAATACAAAATATTCACGTTTCAAATTTATTTATTTTCGTCAACATTATAGCTCAAAATTATTCCGTCCTATCTAATAAATTCAGAAATAATATTTCAATAATTATCAAAAACTTATTCAAAGCT
>NW_019646751.1:0-537 GCF_002806865.2 Cucurbita pepo subsp. pepo
TAAACCTATCTAAGCTTCTAGATGGTCTAGAAATTCCAAAGTCAGTTTTCNAAGTTCATGCATAAGCTCGTACACCTAATGCTCCTAAACCTATCTAAGCTTCTAGATGGTCTAGAAATTCCAAAGTCAGTTTTCGTGTGTATTGCAAACCCAATAAAGGTTTGGAGGTTGTTCAACTAACCTAGTGTCGCACAATCACCTGAACGACCTAACTAAGCTTTGCGGTGAAAAAAACGTGTTTGATCTTCTTATTTAGCCGCTTATATTGATTAGGAAGTGAATCACTGGTATCCTAAGTTGAAGAGGAGCAACATCAACAAACATGCTGACTTGAACGACGATATGGCGTCGTGAGACCTGAATATCATTTGTGAAAGCTTAGCTAGCAACCCCTCCACAAGACCATAACATCACACTAAAGTGGGGGAGCAACCTAGTGTGTTGACTAACTACCGAGTTTACCTGTGTGGTCCATAACACTTGTGACGAGTTTATGGAACAAAGACCTTGTTCAGAGATCCCTGACTATTTCTACAC
>NW_019646751.1:15804-16537 GCF_002806865.2 Cucurbita pepo subsp. pepo
AAAGGAAACTAACTGGCAAACTTCCTATAAGTCCCCACAAGGTACCATCAATAGTAAAATGGCCAGTTCTATGGTTACGCGGACCCCTGACAATCGAGTCAGGTTTACGGTTAGGGGTTAGTTGGCAAACCACTAATCGTCCCCGGATAACCGCTAATATCATATACATGAATAGTAATCCTCGACCAACTCTAATGTACCAACGTGGACCCCTGTCTCTCGTGACAGGTTCACTTAAAGGAAACTAACTGGCAAACTTCCTATAAGTCCACACAAGGTACCATCAATAGTAAAATGGTCAGTTTTATGGTTACGCAGACCCTTGACAATCGAGTCAGGTTTACGGTTAGGGGTTAGTTGGCGAACCCCTAATCGTCCCCGGATAACCGATAATATCATATACATGAACAGTAATCCTCGACCAACTCTAATGTACCAAAGTGGACCCCTGTCTCATCGTGACAGGTTCACTTAAAGAAAACTAACTGGCAAAATTCCTATAAGTCCCCACAAGGTACCATCAACAATCAAATGGCCAGTTCTATGGTTACGCGGACCCCTGACAATCGAGTCAGGTTTACGGTTAGGGGTTAGTTGATGAACCCCTAATCGTCCCCGGATAACCTCTAATATCATATACATGAACAGTAACCCTCGACCAACTCTAATGTACCAACGTGGACCCCTGTCTCTCGTGACAGGTTCACTTAAAGGAAACTAACTGGCAAACTTC
>NW_019646751.1:22407-23224 GCF_002806865.2 Cucurbita pepo subsp. pepo
TACGGGTGTACATGGGTCGGGTCGGGTTGGGTTTAGAGAATTTTTTGGAACAACCCAAAAGTTCGGGTTGGTTGGATTGGTAACCCAACCTAACCCGAAAATTTTGACAACCTAGCCCTTTATTGGATTAAGGTCAAAAAAAAGTTTTGAATAATTGCATGGATATTATGACCTACAATTTAAGGACATATAATTAATTATCTATATTCACAATATATAATCATTCAACAAAATACTTATATCAATAGTACATACATATTAAACTTTTAAAAACTCCGACCTGTCGAATTTGAACCAGCGACTTGATGATGGCTTTGGGATTGTTCAACCACTACAGTCCTCCGCTCTACCAACTAAGCTAAGGTCGAACTTGTATAAAAATCATATACCATAATATAAACAAAATCGACAAAATTAATATATATATAAAAAAATAAATTAATAAAAATATGGAAGCAGCCACCGGTACGAAATTCAAAAACTCCAACATCATTTTGGTCGTGGCATTTATACAACATTTGGAACCTCCCATTGAAATTTTTTGCTTTCATAAAGAACTTGATTTGTATTGGGATTACAATTTGATCAATGTGTTTGAATACATATGCGTAGGTGCCAAGTTCTCATACATATGATAATACAAGAGCTTTAATCCATTCTTGAAGAATTTGTGCAAGAACCAAGGTAAGAAGGTGAAGTTAGATAGGTTGTAGCTCGCCCTAAGAATTTGTTCAAGAACCTAGTTTGACACACACATAGGCTTTGGGCCAAGTGTCGGGGCGCTTGTCCTTCGAGACATGCTTTGTGTTCGATGAAC
>NW_019646752.1:0-9687 GCF_002806865.2 Cucurbita pepo subsp. pepo
TATCAACTTCAATTTAGTTTCTTCAAACATCATAATTTCCAGGCAGATTCCTAATCATTCTTGTAACTTTAGTCCTTTTGCTACAGTCATCAAGTTCATATTCCTCGGGAGAACTTTTCACAAAAACTCCACTTCCGGATCTGAAACATGAGTACTTTTTTCACTATCACAATTAAAAACTGTGACCAAGTCTTTCTTTACAATGTAATTTTTGCTGGCCTAGCTTGGTCTAAATTATATCCCTACTTCAATAGCTAAAGTTTCTGTGATCTTGGTTGGGGCTAGGCTGTCCTCTCCTTATGTAATTTTAGGTTATCTAGTTGCTTGTAACAAGGTGGCTTTCCATTGGAATTTGGTAGTCTTGTTTTTGGAGTAATCACGAAGAGAAACTACTCTCCATCTTAAATGGATTTGAAGATTCCTTTGGAAGAAAATAAACTCTGTAGCATAAAGAGATAATTATGGATGCTCTTCTACTCTTTACAGGCTTATGGTTGGTTTTCTACTTTAAACAGGCAAATGATACTTCACTAAGTTCAGCAATTCACTAAGACTCACGTTACTAATTGCGTACCAACTTCAATCTCCAGCTGCTGGAATGAGAAGTCAAGTCTTGGGTTCTTGATAATCACACAATCCTGACAAACCACGAGGTGGAAGAGTGGCTCGGTCCAATGACCTCCCATGATAATATTCACCTCTCCTCTCGCATATATAGGATAAGAGGTGCTTGTGCAAATACTTTTTTGGTGGCTTCTCCAGTAAATCTTCCCTTATTAACTTGTACTAGGAGATTATATTCCCCAAAAAAAACTTGTGTTAGAGGGAAAGGTAAGCATCCAAGGGAAAGTTACTCTATAATGGACTAAAAGAGGAGGCTAAAGCTAAACAATAATTATTTTGATCCAAGCTAGACAACCAACCTTCTCTTTCAACCTATTTGGTACAATATAATCTTTTTTCTTTTTTCTTTTTTCCATTTTTCTTGTTTGGATAGGGAAAAAAAAAAAATTATGAAGAAAAAGGATAGTACAAAAAGGAGATGAGGTATCCCCATCAGCCCAGAGGATTATAAAAAGGATTACCAATTGGCGAAATTTGCACCAAATTTTAATTAAAAATACCTTCTGAGATTAGATACCAAGTAGAAGCAAAACAAGTAATACACTCCTTTGAGATTGGTAAGAGCACAGTCTTTGTGTGTCCAAGAGCAAAACAAGTAATTAGAGTGTCAAGGTAATTAGGATGGTTTGTCAAGGCTAAATCTCCCACCTTTGTGGAATTTCTTCCGCTTAAAAATAACTTAATCACTACTGAAAAAACTTCTGAAATATATATACAAATCTTTCTTTTATAAAAGCCTATAAATACAAAATTAGAGTTAGCTACATATAGAATCATTGAGTCTTAAAAGAAACAACAAAAATAGTAGATGGAGCACAAGTAACAGTTGCATTGGCTTAAACTTAACTGAAAAAGCAGTAGAAAGAGAAAAAACACTGAGGGTAGTCGAACTCACAGCTCTATCAAATTCTAACATAAAGCATCTTTTAACATCATCTTTTGTTGGTTTGCAGCCACATCGATCACGTCTTGAAGTCAAATCAGTAAATTTAGGGTATGTGTAATGTAGAACAGCAGCTTCGTCCAACTTGACCTCACTATCATTGTTAAATACATATGTACCGAGTACAAAGAAATGATCAAAAATAGACCAAGAGTAATTAAAGAAGATATCCTCACTTTAACCTACTAAAGGCAAGATACAAGGAATAAATTCACTAAGAGGAAAAAAAATGAAAAGATTCCCATGGATTCCAGCAACGGTTAGCTATACTGCTTGGGAAACAAATATGCTGACATAAAAGAATTTTAAGACATGCACAACAAATAGATAAAATAATAATATATACTTGGGAGTCTTCATGTAATTGTGCCATCGATGTGCCCCATTTGGACGAAGATGGTCTCGAATCCGAGCAGCTGATTTTCCATTTCCATATGTCAAGAAATAGTTTGGATTGCCACGGGTAGCATCTTTATAATTACCAAAGTATACATCTTTTGGGAGATGGTCATAATTCTTTTTAAACATTGATACCTGAACAAGCATAAAGGATTAAGCAAAAAACTTGGTCAGGTTTGACCCCATGACTTTTTGGTTCTACTCAGACTCTCTTCTGTTTCATAAAGAGTACACAAACTACAATATTTTATTCCCGGCTAAACAGAAAAATAAAGATCTTGTCAAGCTAAACCAAAGAAAAAGGTATAGGTTGCAAATGTTGTAATGAGACTACATCTGAATCCAAGTTCCATTAATCAAAAAGAGGAGTCTGATTTGAAATTCCAGAGAAAGAGTGTGTGAGAGAATACTCAAACGAGAAATCATAAGGCAAGGTTTATGTTTTCTGAAAATTTCTTTCAAGTTTAATTTATTACATAGAATTTTAAAAACCATTTCCCCTCGTTACTTCTCTAGAAAACTTTTCATTTTTTAATATGGGTGAGTGCTCCACAAACTTATGCACCTCAACTATTCTTCGCCAAGGTGGATAGACACGTTTAAACTCATTCCCTTCAGAAAACTATTTGAAAAGATATTTCTTATAATTCCAATCACGACTAACTTTTTTATTTTTCTCAATACAAAATTAAGTAATTTATGGAGATTTATTTTTTTTTTAATTGTCTATGAACAAAGAAACATTTGAAAATAGTAAAATATAGTTCTACTTTCAGTGATTTGTAAACTGTTCGAGCAAACTCAATAACTGTTCAAGCAAACTCAATAACTGTTCAAGCGTCATAAGAAATTTTTAATTTTAAGAAATAGAAAACTAATTATTAAAACCGTATTCAACCAGGTCCTTACAATTTACAAGTTCAGTACCAAGTAACTACATGAGCTTACATTTCATTTCAATAACAATTGTTAAGAAATTTAACAGTTAAATTACATATTTGGATCATAATGGCTTTGAGAAAGTCAGAATTTAGTGGCTATGATGTTGAATGTTAGAATTAGTTCTTATGATTGATAAAACCCTTCTAGAGACTATTTAGGAGGGTTTTATCAAACCATAGAAAAAACATTCTAACTTTTAAAACTACAGAGAATAAATTCTAGCTTTCTCTAAACAAGAGGGACCAAATTTGTAACTTAACCAAATTTAACTAACAGAAAATTTCTGATTCCAAAGTATGTTACAATATTATTTTATCAGTTAAACACTAGCCAGGTAACTTTGAACAAAATATATGAAGAAATTATACCTCGCTGAAGGGTTCTTTTACGTCATCGCGCTCAACACTGCTCTCCTGAAACAAAATACAGCCAACATATCCTCCAACATCAGTGACAACATAAAGTAAAGAGATTAAGTTCATGAAGTTTTCTTAGCACCAAAGAGAAGACAACATTGGCTGAGACAAGCACATGGAGCAATCTTGAAGAAAGCTTTATGAAGTTGCTTCACTCACATAATTCGGAAAAATAACCATATCAACATTTGCAGGCACATCGGCAAGCAATAGTCTCAATGAGTACTCCCTCGTGCCCGCAGGGTGCATCAGTTCATCAGTATCCAGATGGATGATCCAATCCATGCCAGCATTCTGTTCAATAAAAAATTAATTACCTAGACTGAATTAGTTTCGCATGTTAAAAAGTTGTGCGGATGTTCAGTACATAATACAGAGAGAGAGAAAAATACGATACCCTAGCCATGACAATAGCCATTTCCATATTTAGTGACTGCTTCACGAACAATTCATAATTACATGGTTTGTAGAAGAAGCTTGACAACCATGTCTCGTTCCAAATCCGACTAAAATTCAAACAAATGAATCTCAGTTAAAAAGAGTCGAAGACTATTTTTTCTGGAAAGAGACGCACGTTACAAAAGAGAATTCAGAAGCAAAACAATGAAAAAAAATTCCATGGAACCAAACAACAAAGGAAATACAGGGAGGGAAATGTTATTCATGTCTGGAATAAAAAATATACTGACCTCTTTGCTTGCTGCTCTTCTAGCTCTTTTGTTCTGTATATAACTTTCACTCCCTGAAAAACAAATAATTTTCAGTTGAACGTTACAACTCCAGAAGACAAAAGAAAGAAATTAATCAACATGGATTTCACAGTGGGAAGGCACAGCACAGGACATGGCTCACCGGAATGGTTTCTAAGACTTTCGACACATTTGGGGAGGCAGCCTTCCCTTCCACGAACAGGAAAAAGTTCGAAACTCCAATGACTTTGTGATAGAAGATCCAGGGTAAAGTCTGCTCTAAACCAGCAGAAGTGCTAGTTGTAATGCAAATCTGATAAGTATGAAGTTCAGAGACATAAGTTATACATTCCTGTCTGGGTTGAGGGTTCAACACCAACGTAAAAGAGTAAATCTCCTTTGCTGATTCTGTCGAAATAGCAAGGATATTACATAATCCTAATGAAAATATGAGAAAACTAACATCTAAGGTCGAATTTTTCTCAGAACATCATTGGCGTCTCACGTGAAAGCTAAACAAAATTCATGAATATATAGCATTCATTCGTAAGAACCAAACAGAACCGCCATTCGAAATGGAAAACGCAGCACAAAATGGGATCTAACAAACAGAGGCAGCCAAAATCAATCCCAGTCCTCAGGAATAAAACAGAGCTAAGAATTGGCCACCTTAACAAGATTCGATCAATTGACGCCACACCCAAACGCCGAAATCCCAGTGGCACAATCGATTAAAGATATGAAACAACCGAAATCCAAGTCAGGAAAAAAAAAATTAAAATAAAAACTGACCTTGGGCTTCAGATCCGTAGCGTAGTCGAACTTCCAATCCCGGTAATAAGAAAATGCAGGGGAATGAGTCCGACCTAGAAGATCAACACAATCCGAATTGGAAGAATGAGAAGGAAGAGAAGGAGCCGTAGTGGACATACCGGGGAACTGATGCTGGTCGGGTGACCAGCGAGAAACGGGGTCGTTGAGACCGCCCCGCCATTGGAGAAGGAAAGCAAAGCAAGCAAGAGTGAAGGGAAGAAGAGTTAAGAGGAGAAGCAGGCGAGAAGCAAGGGTGTGAGAGGGAGAAAGAGATTGAGAAGAGGAATTGGGTCTGAGAGAATATTGACCCGCCATGTGAAGTTGCAGAAGGAGAGTGTTTGGTGCATCGAGGGAGAAATGGAGAATGTTGAAGGAGCTGAGGAAGAAAGGAAGGATGGTATCGATGGAACCGTTTTGTCGTTAGGTGTTGTTTATTTATTTATTTATTTATTTATTTATTTGTTTATTTGTTTGTTGGAAATTAAAATGGTGGAGTATGCTCCAATCCTGAGTTGCCACGTATTTAAATTATTATTTTTTTGGATTTGGTGTAAAAGTTTAATAAAAGTTTAATAAAAGCATATATTATGAAGGAAGATGAGATGGTCCTAAAGTTTTGGCTGCCAAACTAAATTTATGGTGCTTTTATTATATCCGAATGTTCAAACTATTTTGACTTACCACCCCTAATTTTAGCATAATAACTAATAACGTGATTAGGGTAAGAAATCTCTTATTTACGAGGGACTTATTATTAACTAAGCTCCTCAACTTCCATACTAATATATGAGAAGTGGTTATAAATAAAATCATGACATAGTGGTATAATTTTCATACGTACAGATAGGTCATTGTTGCAAGGTCTTATCACACCGTTCATTTTAGTTTTCATGCATATAAGTAATTACTATAATTTTTATGCACACAAAATAGGTAATTATCTTAGTAAATTTTCCCCAAGGTTAAAATTAGGTCCGTGGAGTTAGTTGCAACAAAAAGTATTTAAATATCCAAAGTATAAAATACAACACCAAAGTATACTAGAGACTAATGGACATGGATCTAGGGTCCCTTTGCAGTCGCACAGCTCCTAAATTCTCTCGGTACTTCATGAACCATTTGAAACACAAAAGTAGCATGAGTACGTATAAAATCAAAAAGTAGTCTCTTGTAGGCTCTAATCGATTATTTGTAATGTTTCATGCTCAGGATTTGGATTTAAATTCAAAATCTGGATTCGGCATCTATGTGCTCCAACATTCCCCTATGACATGCTCACATTACTTCTCGCTTTTAAGAGTGAAGACTATCTCAGCAACCAACAACATGTGTCTTTTTCAAAGGAAGAATTTTAGGAGGTCACCCAACATAGAATCACTCCAACCAAAGCACACTTAACTTTGTGCATTTTGTTGGTATAGATAGTAACTTTCAATTCTTTTAAATCTATCATAGCCATCATATTCTCTAGATTTCTCTCGGTTCATTCAGTACCTCTCACTTACTTGGCTGTCACATGCCCACCAGCTTCAACCTTAGTTTGTCCTAAACTCTATCTTACTAGAAGAAGTACTGCTTTAATTAATACCATTTGTAATGTATTTTGTCCAGGATTTGGGTCAAGATTCAAAATATGAATTTGACACCTATGTGCCTCGATCTTCCTCTTCATCCCCTACAATATTGTCATGTTACTTACTTCTCGCTTCTAAGAGTGAAAATTATCCTCACAAACTAACACAGGTTCTATCAGTATACTTTGTCTTGACTCACATGCTTCTTTGGAAAATTCTATTGAGGTCACTCAACTTAGGATTGTTTCAAGCAAAGCACGTTAAACTTTGGAGTTCTATGATTGATCCATAAAAAAGAAAGATATATCTTGTCCGTATATATAGTAACTTTAAATTTTTTTAAGTCTAAACTAGCCATTGTATTCTCTAAATCGCTTTCATCATATATGGTATCGGTACAATGTACCCTTCGTTTATGCGGTTTTCACATGCCCACCAACTTTCGTCTCAGTTTGTCTCGAACCACATCTTACTAGAAGAGGTATCGCTCCAATACCATTTGTAACACTTCATACATAGGATGTAGATCGTGATTCAAAATCTATGTGCTCTAACATTTACTACATCTCCTGCAACATGATCATGTTATCTACTTCTTACTTCTAAGAGTGAAAACTAGCACATGTTATATCCGCAGGTTGGTAGACTGCTACTTCTTTCTTACACACTTCTACTACCCTCATCGTGCACCTAAGACCTCCAAAAGCACCCGTTTATAGATGAATTATTTGTCCAACTTTTTATTTGTTATATTTTCTTTCTATTTAACTTAACCATTGAAATTGACATAACAAGTGCCACAATGTTGTACCTAACCATCGAAATGGATGTAGCAACCCGTGTCGGACAAACCCAAACTTCAAATGGCGAACCTTGTGTACCTTGGTAAATTTAATAATTCTGAAGTGATATCTTAAGTAATAACTCTCAAGTTTAATAATTCTGGCAACTTGTGATAGTGTAGACTTGCAGTTTTTCTTATTTGTTACACCATCTTATTATGTACATTCATGGACGATCAAGTTTTTTCTAGTTGTTTCCCTTTCCTCCAATTTTCTTTTCCACTTTTCTAACTTCAAAGAGGCGATGCCCCTTTTTAATTCTCCACCTAAACATTAGTTTTTGTCTATTCACCCTAAGAGGTTTTCCTTCATCTCCATGTTTTATCATTATTGACTCGTAAGAGGTGACTTCTTCAACTATAAAAGGACCAAATCATCTTAGATTTTAATTTTTGAGAGAACAATTTCAGTCTTATATTGAATAACAACCCTCTTTGGGCCTAATTTTGCTGTCATGCCAATTTTTTGTTTTTTCTTTGTACGTGGTGGCATTTTCTGGTTAGGTGCCTAAATTAATCCAATTCATTTAGATGCTTTAACCTCAAGTCTTCATCTGCAACATACTCAAAATTTAACTTCTTTAATGCTAAAAAAGCTTTATGTTCCAATTCTATGTTGTGCGTCATATGCTACAACTACAAAACTATGATACCGATTGTTGTAGCGAAAGCGGAACGAATGTGCTCACAACCACAATGAACGAAATTATAAAAAGAGACACCAAGATATTTATGTGGTTCGGAGAGAAGAAGTTCCCCTACATCCACGGGTAGCAACCAATCACTAATAATCAAAGTATTACAAGTGAATACCTCACTCTCACACTACAAAGTCTCTCACCAAAATGTCACTCAAGAATACGATGTGACACACAAAACTCAATCAAACTTTGATACCAAATTTCGATATCATCAACCTCCAAGACAAACCCATTATATAAGGACAATTATTTGAATCATCAAATGTTGTGGAATTAAATATGGATTAATATTAAAATAGTTACAAAATTAATAACCAAATTAATAATATTCTTATTTAATCAACCGTTGTGAATTGATGAGAGTTAATAACTAACTTAAATAAAAAACTTACACAATTTACAACCATCTCCACCGGTCGTAAGATCTCAAGTGGATAACTGATTTGGTTGCACACCACCTCAACAAACTACTCCTTTCTCCCGACATTGATGAAATTCAAACAATGCTCGAACTTTTCACGAGCGATCACCTTTGTCAGAATATCAACTGTTCCAATTTTTAATAAACGAATGTCCCCTTCATTAATAATTTCTCAAATAAAGTGAGATTGGACATCAATATGTTTAGTACGAGCATGATGGACTTGTTATTTGACAAACAAATAGCACTCTGCCTATCGCAAAACACATCTATATGTGCGTGCAAAATACCCAAGTCATTAATCAAACCATGCATCCAAGTAACTTTTTTAAAAGCTTCCATTACTACCATATACTCTGCTTCGGTGGTAGACAATGCAATAGTAGACTGCAATGTTGAATGTCAACAAACAGGTCCACCAGCCATAGTAAATAAATATCCTGTAGTAGATCGTCGTTTATCCAATCACCAGCGCATAATCAGAATCCACATAACCAACTACATGGTTTTCAAGATTAAACATTTCTTGTTTTTAAAATTTAATACTAACGTCAATAGTACCAAGAATGTACTTAAGAATCCATTTGACAGCCTGCCAATGATCTTTGCCAGGATTATGCATATAACGGCTCACCATGCTTACAGCGTGTGAAAGATCAGGTCGAGTACACACCATAACATACATCAAAGCACCAACAACATTTGTATAAGGAATACTCTCCATATTGATGGTTTTAATATAATACATGCGGAAGCAATTTGGATCTTAGGCACTCTAAGTACATCAATTATAGTAAATTAGCCAGCATGTTCAAAAGCATTAAAACTCAATGAGTTTGAATACTAACTTTTTGCCGCTCAAGTTTCTTTTTCCTCACGAACCGATTTCGAACCACCACTAGTGTCTTCTCCACCATTCTCCGGCCTTAGAATGGAATTGTGGAATCCGGTGAGTGACTGAACTTGGGAGGGATTTAGTATATATATATATGAAAAGAGAGTTTGTGAGAGGTTTTTCCAAGGTTTTTTTCTAAAGGAAGACCTTTCATGTACCATGATCACTCTATTTATAGAGTTATGTCTGTTCATGCAAATTTGAGATCACCAAATTTTGACACTCAAAATTTCACTCAAATGTTTGGGATTATGTGACAAGCATGCATGTTTGAGTTAACGACACTCAAAATTCCACTCAAACTTGTGGGGTCAAGTTTGGTTAGACCAAATTTTGACACCTCAAAATTCCACTAACATGGATTTTTCCATTAAATGAAGTCAACATTTTGACTTTCTTCCTTTTAATTCAACAATTAATTTGAATAAT
>NW_019646752.1:10250-23026 GCF_002806865.2 Cucurbita pepo subsp. pepo
GATTAAAATCGAGTTACCTAGGTCATCGAATGAAAAGAAAATCAGTCTCAATAGTAAACGACATTATAAAGTGAGAGTGATTTTCTTCATGGTCCGATCTTATGCAATACTCATTGCATAGGACACCCCCACTCACATGTCTCCACATGTACAATTTAGTGATCACATTGTTTATGTCATATACAAAAGTGGGCCGCATCCATAGTGTTCCCAAGATAAGGTACTCAGCCTTATCCTTATACTATAGATCATTTTGACTATATACTTGAACTTGATCCACTCTTATGTCTCTACATATAATTCAAGTAATCATACTATAGTCAAAGTGTTCTTAGTTTATTGGATTTAGATTAATAATCGTAAAGTTCACTTTATTCAATAATAATCTTTACTGAATAAACAACAATAATAACTTTATTGAAAATAGAATATATTTTTGTTTACGAACTATGAGTTTTAGGACATAAAACCCAACACATATACCTTTTGGCATCATTAGAACTTGGACACATGGAAGCACTAAGCTTGAAATGAGGAGCAAGTGGCGTACCAACGGGTTTGGTTGAATTATTCAAACTAAATCTTGTCAACACCTTGCGTAGGTATTGAGAATGAGTCAACCGGATTGTATCTTTTTTCTGATCCCTCTATCTCCATTCCAAGTATTTTCTTTCTTTCATTTCAAATACTTTAGAAAGCTGATCTTCAAGCTTATCAATCTCCACCTGTCTCTTTGAAGCAATTAACATATCATCAACATATAAGAGCAAATAGATAAACGATCCATCATCAAGACACCGATAATACACACAACGATCAAATTGACTATGAGTGTACATATGCTCTACCATGAAATGATCAAACTTTTTATACCATTGACGAAGAGATTGCTTCAGCCCATACAAAGATTTCTTCCATCTGCATACCAAAGGTTGCTGCCCAACTACTCGAAAATCAACTGATTGCGCCATATATATTTCTTCTTCCAAATCTCCAGGTAAAAAGGCAGTTTTTACATTGAGTTGTGCAAGCTCAAGATTAAATTGAGCAACCAAAGCCAACAAAATTCGAATGGAATAATGTTTTACAACAGGTGAGAAAATTTCATTGTAATCAATACTTTCTTTTTGTGCATAGCCTTTAGCCACAAGTCGAGCCTTCTAACGTATACTAGAAGAATCTTCTTTTTTTTGCAAAAACTCATTTACAACCGATTTCCTTCTTACCTTTTGGAAGTTGTATCAAATCCAAAATTGATTTATTTGCAATGATTCTATCTCCTTATTCATAGCCTCTTGCCAGTGTAATCTATTCGGACTCTGAATAGCATCTTTGTAGTTGTTGGGAACTTCATCAATCACAGGGAAAGTATATGCTATCGTATCATCAAACCTTGCAAGTTTTCGAATTTCCCTTAGTGGTCTATTCCTGGCGATAGACTCAGGTTCCTCCCCTCTCTCATTTACAAGGTTTTGCTCCATTGTTCTAAGACATCAGAGTCATTATCTACCTGCTCAATAGGTTCTTCAGGAGGAGCAACCATATCAAGAGAACACCTCATTATTCATCAAGGCATTTGAAACATCTTCAAATTCAAGATTAATGATTCCATGTAGTAGGGTGGTTACTAAAAAACTCGTAGGACTCCGACAAAGAATTCAATAGCAACAACGCCTTGTCTTCGTCATCAATAATAACATCCAGATTGAGCAAATCGGTGATGATTTTGTTAAAATCATCTAAATGCTCAGCCATTGAGATACCTTTCTTATAATCAAAGCGGAAAAGTTTCTTCTTCAAATGGAGTTTATTTTCCACACTCTTCTGCATATATTTTGCCTCAAGCTTATCCTATAGTTCTCTTGCCATGATCACCTTCATAAATGGATATTTCTAATCCTTACCAAGACAGGATCGAATAATTCCAAAAGCTTGTCTATTTAATTTCCTCCATTCTTCTTCTATCATATCTTCAGGTATCTCCTCTTTAAGAGAAGCATCAAGGACTTGCATAGCCAGCAAATTGCTAACTTCGCCGGGCCAAACACCAAAATTATTGGTTCCATCAAATTTCTCTACTTCGAGATTAGAACTCAAAATTCTCGATCCACGTCGTGATTTAATTCCAGATGACTCTGCCATTTGTAATAAGTAATCTGGATGAAAGTAGAAAAATACAATTAATGAAAATTGATTTTCAAGAAAATAAGCACGATTGTGAGTACGTCTAGTGGTCGATAAGGTCAAAACTTTCATAATACCCCAAAATACCACAATATAGCTCTGATACCACTTGTTGTGCGCCAAATGCTACAACTACAAAACTATATACCGATTGTTGTAGCGAAGGCGGAACGAATGTACTCACAACCACAATGAACGAAAATTACACAAAGAGACACCAAGATATTTACGTGGTTCGAAGAGAAGAAGTTTCCCTACATCCACGGGTAGCAACCAATCACTAATAATCAAAGTATTACAAGTGAATACCTCACTCTCACACTACAAAGTCTCTCACCAAAATGTCACTCAAGAATACAATGTGACACACAAAACTCACTCAAACTTCGATATCAAATTTCCATATCATCAACCTCCAAGACAAACCCATTATATAGGGACGATTGTTTGAATCATCAAATGTTATGGAATTAAATATAGATTAATATTAAAATGGTTACAAAATTAATAACCAAATTAATAATATTCTTATTTAATCAAAGTTATAAATTGACGAGAGTTAAGAACTAAATTAAATAAAAAACTTGTAAGAGGACATCCCCAAAGGGGTTTTGAAGGATGTCCTGTACGCCCATAAAGCATCATCAAGCTTCACAGGCTAGTCTCCTGTTGGTTGTACCACTTTTTGTAAGATATTTTTTATTTCTCTGTTGGAGACCTCTCATTGGTTTGTGGATATAAGGTGTTACCACCCTATGTCTTAGATTGTACTTCTCTAAAAAGCTATTCATCAATCTATTTACAAAGTGTAATCCTTCATCACTGATTAATGTCCTTGGCACACCGAACTGAGTGAATATGTTCTTTTTAGAAACTGGAGTAAGGTCTTCCCATTGTTGTCTACAACTACTAGACTATATAAATTCCCATGAGAGGGCGGAAATGGTCTATAAATTCAATGCCTCATACATCAAAAAGCTCTACTTCTAAAATGAAAATTAGGGGTAACTCATGGATCCTAATCATGAATTAAATAAGTTTCATCGCATTGGGAGACTTAGTGTAATTACCCTACTTTTTCTTTTTAAAATAAGACGGCTACTACATGTATGTCGGGACCATTAAGTATGGAAAATCATTAAAAACATTTTACTACAAAAGTTTCCATGGACTTAAAAAGGTTCATAAATTCCTTTCAAACATGGTAATGACATAATTTAATAAGAAAAGAAAACATCCCTTATCAATTTCAGAAATAAAAATTATAACCTAAGTGTGGAAAATTAACAATTAAGGATTGATTCCTAATGTTGTCACTCGTAGGCACTCGTAGGCATTGTCTTTACCTTAAAAAATTTAAATGTAGGTTGAGTATTTGTAAATACTCATCAAGTGAACCTTATTGGGGTCAAAAAAAAAAAAAAAAAAAAAAAAAAAAAAAAANATTCATGGTGAAACCTATTTTTCGTCACTATTCCTTGAACTCTATTTTTTTCTGAGTAGTATTGGATGTATAGTACTTCTCTACGCATAGTTCATACATACGTGCATGAACCCACTAGATGAGTTAGTATACATACCCTTGTGGATTAGCGCATTAGCACATGCTTACAGTTCTAGAAGCCAACCTGTATTTAATATTTTTCCAATTAGTCTGTCAATTTTTGCCTAATTGGTCTTACAACGTTTTGTAGAAAGAAATCAAGGTCGGGTTAATAAAAAAATTTCAAAAACTTAATAAAAATATAATAAAAAATATATATAATTTAAAAGATTAGAAAAATTTTGTCAATGTCAACCTCAAATCATTTTAGCACTCACCCAAATAGTGAAGTGTAAATGAGGTTAACTAAAAGTTAGTTAAGGAGAAGAGAAAAATAGAGAAGAAATAGGAAAGAAAAAGAGAGAGGGAGAGGGAGAAGAAGACGTAATCCTCCCAATTAAGTCATCTAAAATTTCACAAAACTTTCTCATAACCAAGTCACACTTGAATTGTAACGACCCTAATTTTCTACTAACCTAGAGTCGTTACTATATGTATGATGCAACATTTTATACAGAAATATTCATTTAAAACGACTTTATAAAACAATGTCTAAACTTACGTGTTTAAAGAAAAGGTCTTAAAACATACAAAGAAAATATTAAAATAAACATAAGCAAATAAAAAAACAACAATGCCCTATTCTAATTTAAGATCTACGAAATTAAATTGACTACCTTATGTATGTGTCATTGTCTTTAATTGCGATGTCGCCGTCAACTGTACTGGGTGTCTTGTCTTTGCCTGAAATATAAAAGTAACACATGACTTGAGTATTTTAAGAAATAATCAGCAAGTGACTCCACTGTTAGGGTCAACAATAAGGCAAACACATACAATAATGATTAGGGACCTATCATTTAAAACCATCGTACTGTGGCCCTCCAGTCCAGATAAATTGAATGTGTAGTACTTTCCTATACATATGACCCACAGGTGCAAACATGGATCCACAAGGCAGGCTCGTACAACCCCTAGGCCTGCATACTCAGGCTAGTTTGTTGTAGCCGGATGTCCAGATGTACAACAAACCCTCGAATATCATGCAAGCATGATGATGATGTTTATGCGTCCGTACTCATCATCATAAAATGGGAAATAATCCGATGTAAATGAATATACAATATGCATGAGGTCCCTATACTTTTCATCTTAAATCATTCATGTGACATAACCCCCACACGTCTTTTACATATTACACTAAGTGACATGTATGCATAAGTTCTCGTACATTCATCATCTATACCATCATTTGGGGTTGTGTATTAGAAAATTATCCAAATAATGCAACATGACATCTCATACATGCACATCATCGTAACATGAAGTAGTATCGTCATAATACGTTATATCATCATCACACTTCTCATGTTATCATATCATAATGCATCATCATTCCAATGTATCATAACATCATAGTACATTATATCGTCGTAATATCGTACTGTCATCGTAACATATCATAATATCATATCAAATCACATCATCATAATATCATATAAACATACATGACACATGTGAGGGCCATTGGATACGTGTCATCATACATAAGACAAGTCTTCTAACCTAACTGATAGTAGGGGCCACTTACTTGGTTAACCTTAGCCGATATTCTCTTTCCAACTTAGTGTTCTTTCGTCCATAAAGTTTTTTTTCACTTATACCGAGGCTTTACCTATTTGAATATTTGCTCAATCACTTTAATGATTCAATTTCTTAACTTAATTTAACTTGAATCGACAAATGTGAGTTATATTGACCTTAAATCTTTTTTATAAGGTCAAATTCAGCTCCGGGAGGGTACAAAAACATGAAGTCGATATGAAAATTATTTAAACCGAGCCAAATAACAGCTTTTCAACTGCTGGAGGCGCTGGACTGAGTCGAAGCCGAGCCGAGTCACTGGAGTGCGTGGCGGTCGTGGAAGTAGGTCGGGTCGTCCTGTCATGCGCAAGAGCACATTGCTGGGTCACGTAGTGTTGATGGGTCCTACAACGTATTACGCCACGAGTTGGTTCAGGGTTTGTACGTGGGCCGAGGATTATTCGGCCTTCGGTTGTGTCTGCTGGGACAAATGGACAGTTGGGCTGTTAGGTGGGTATCTGACCCGGGTTCGAATCGATCATCTCGTTTGCCTGATTATCATACATTTCTTTGCCTCTTTTCTCTCTCTTCGTGAGGGATCCTGATGTCGCTTTCTCGTCGTTCCCACGTCCAAATCCTGGTTACCTCCAGTCTCTGTCCACTTCTTCTTCACACCCACAACATCATAGTACCCTAATGTACTTGAAATTGTGAGTTTTTCGATGTTATATCTTTGCCCGCGACGCGAATACCTCATAGACCAAATAAATTTTTTTTAAGCTTATTGTTCTATTCTCACCGATGATGGTTGTGTTACTCATTCCTTTGTGTTGAATTCGAGTTTTCGAGAAAACTGGCGTTTATGTTTGACGAGGTAAAATCGTTCATCTTTCGTCGTCTTCTCTCGGTGTCTCATGCTCTCCGATGACATGGTAGTATTGAGTGGGTAGGGTGGGTTTGAGGGAAGTTTTAAAGAGGGAGTAGGGGATTGGTCGGGGGACATTTCGTGATCCTCGCGAGAAATCTTAAGATATTTGTCACACACCTACCTTCTATAGGAGAGTTTTAAAGACAATCATGTTCATTATGCAATCTCTACTATACATCTTAATCATAGTTTGGGTAAAACTTATTTTTTATTATTATTATTTTTTATGTAATCATGTATAAGAATGTCTGGTTTTCTCCTCTTACATCATAATTAATTGCATAATGTTTGTGTTAATCAACTTTGTCTTTAAGCTTCGTACTTTACATTATTATTATATCAAAATAGTTGTCCTACATTCGTAGTTAAAACACAAAATAAAGAATGGACACAAAATATTTAAAATAAAAGGATGTGGAGGACAAAGGGTGAGGTTTGTCTATGGAACGTGCTCCAGAGTACACTCTCATCAACTTTTTATTATTACCTGAAAATATGGAGTGAGTACAAAAATTCAATGAGTAGCCTATTTGAAGGCTTTTAATCGCATTTTTGATATGCTAATGTACCACACTTTTTCTTTTCTTATTCGGGTTTTTGTTGTAAGTACTTGGGCCAGATAGTTCTATTCTTGACTAGTGGCTTCTTATCATGATTTATGGTGAGGAGCTTGGTCCTTGGATTCTGAAACCTTGGTTTCAATCTAAGGGCCTTAATGCTATGGCTCTTGGTCTTTGTCCTTAGAACTTAGATCTTGATCTATATTTTAGTCCTTCATCGTTGTCTTGTTCTTGGTTACTTTCTAGGTTCTTATTTTGTTCTTTGTTCGTTTTTTAAAGGTGTCATCTAGATGGTCACCTAGTAGTTGTTGTAGTAGGTAAATTTCATAAGAGGTAGGTGTTCACCCCAACTGCCTGCAAAATCAATCTAACAACCTTACAACATGTCTTCAAGTATCTAACTGAGCCTCTCTAGTTGACTATTAACCAGAATGTGGAAAGGTTGTACAATCTCAACTTTGTCCCCATTGTCCTTGTCTGATACAAAGTGTATGGATGTCATCGATCCGTGAATGATTACCCAGATGACAGGATATCCTTTCCTAGTATCCGGTAACCCTAATATAAAATCTATTGCTACATTATCCAATTTCCACTACCGTATGTGTAACAACTGGAAATAAAAATTACCCATTTCCCCACTAATTCTCTGGGCTCTTCAAATAAAAAATAATAATTTAGATATTAAAACATCCTCCTCCTCATAAATCTCAACAAACCTCTGAACTTACAATAAATGGTTTATCTTTAAGATATTATAGTGTTAGGCATATTTATATCTCAGAATTCTTAATAAAATTTAGGAATTAGAATTACGGAATGAATTAGGTGAACATCTTTAACGGAGTGAAACGCCTTGGCATAAATAGGAACAGAAGCAAGCTAATTTGGAGTTAGATACAACCTCGGCGAAGGTAATATACTCTCTTGTACTAACTAGGACTTATCTTGGTTTCTTAGCTTCTTGTATCGTGAGCTATAAGTTATGCATTCATATTCTATCATAACATAGATTATAGTTATCTCAACTTGAATTTGTTACTAAAAATAAACCACCAAAAAAGCAAATAAAATAAAATATTAAAATACAGTAAAATGTAATTTGAAATAAAGACAAACAACACCACTATTAAATAGAAAAATGGAAAAATCAGTTTGGAATACAAATACAAAACGATAGACAAAGGGAAATGCTCCTCTACCTTGATCGATAGCCTACAAACACCTGAAAAGAAAGGAGAAATGAGTTAGTATAAAAATATTCGGTAAGCAACCAATTTTTAGGCTCTCATTGCATCCTTAACCTAGTAAATTACCACGACACTTTCTCTAAGTTCTAAGAAGTTTGGGCATAGTTTAACTATCTAGACTTCTAGGACGGCCTTTCGAGCGATTCCCTTATATGTCACATACCCTGTCAAGGCCTAGTGTCGTTACCACCTACACCAGGGGCAACCATCATGTGTCTTTTACCTGTGTAGTCCTTGGTTTCCTTTTAGAATTGGTTTACAGCATCGAGACGTCAACCTTGACTCGTCCCTACATTCAATAGAAGCACTCACCTTTGACAACTATTTATGTCGTCTCAAGTCTCTCTCTTAGATGGTTTACGGAGTCACAGCATAAGCCTTGACCCATCTCTACACCCAGTAGAAGTACTCACCTTGAAAACTACCCGTGCAGTCTCAAGTCTCTCTCTGAAATAAGTTTACGGAGTCACGGTGTCTGCCTTGACCCGTTTCTACACTCAATAGAATTACTCACCCTAAGTCATCTATCTATGTAGTCCCTAGTCTCTTCCAAGACCATTTTATGAATTCGCGACAACAACCTTGATCCATTTCAACACTCAATAGAAGTACTCATTCTAAGCTAACTACCCCTCTAGTCCCAAGTCCCTCTTCAAAACCGATTTAATTAGATCACGGCGGCATCCTTATCCCGACTTACACACAATAGTAACTCAAGTGACCTTGGGATTCCGTTAAGCTTCCTTAATCATACTTAGATGTTGTGGAAGTTTATTAAGTCCTTAGTGGCATCTAGGTGGTTTAGTCCACATCTCATATTTCCGGGACGTTCGAAGTTAGCGCCTTCGTGTTATTCCAATCTCTAGGTGTATTCAAGTTTAGAACTTTGATCACCGCTCACGGTCCTAGGGTGCTTGGTCTACTAGAACGTTTTGACCTAGGTCAAGGTGAAAATTACTCTAGCTTTGGTTCCAAATCTTAGCTTGGTTTACTCATGCATGCTTTGTTAGGGAGATATTCCTATCGATTACCTAAAGCATGAAAAATATAATCTATTCACTTCATATATATTTATTAGGAAGATATTCCTATCATACACCTAATCATGGAAATCATACACTCAAGCTAGCTCCACGTGGAGATAACATTCATCAATCGCCAAAAGCACAAATCACAATATCTCATCCTCCATTCTTTCACCGCAGAAAACATAGAAATCGACATGCATAAATTTCCAACCTGAGGGCATTTCGATAAGTTTTCATACCATACATAAAAAAATAACAAATGGTGGTCGAACGTGAGAGAAAAGAGGGACTCACTTGGCTCACGCATAGGCCAGAGAAGCAGACACACTTGGATCCATGTGCGCGTGTTTCGCATGTAGGAGGGAGGGTTGGACGCAAGTCAGTCAGCGAGTCGGGTCAACCATTTGGTTTGAATCGAGAGTTTATGGGTCACATGAAATGATGAGCCTTTAATTTTGGGTTCATGTAGGCATGTGTGATTTCTTACCAAATTTCATATTACTGAAACGTTGCCAAATCATATTTTAACACGTGACATTATCTTGACCAACAATGCAGCACCTCCCCTCACCTGACTCGTGTCCTCCAACAATTTGTCTCTCTCACACATTTTGTGTCACCGTCGTACTTTTGTAACCTTGTAGTTTCATGATTTGATCATGACCAGCTTTGAGGAAAACTCAAGCCTCATATTCATTTTTCATCCAACTTTATGGCTTCATCAGACCTTAGGCAAGGTTTTTCTTTGTCCACCGAACATAACTTGTGCCAAACTTATTCAGCTACATACACATCCTTTACGTGCATGTTCAATCATCTGCGACACAACTGACTCGTCTCTACACGAGGCCAATTTATTTGGCTTATCCTTGGCTCTACTCGAGGCCAAGGTCTCTCCATGCAACATCGCTTCTCACCATCTAATCTTGGTTTCCAATTAACATGGCTCATATGTCTTAACGTTATCCTAAGTCACGGGGTGTCATCGACCATCATAGCTCACTCAGTCATGCCATCAAGAATGGGCACACGTATCGTTCATAATATCGGAGCATCTAAAACATTCATCCATCTAGATTTTGTCGAGGTATTGGACCCTCTCATGTCCATGTCATGTCGTTTACAGACCCCATACTAGATAGCAAGTGTATGATCCAACCTCCGACACATGGACTGGAACGCAATACCGACACACCCGTGTCATCTAGTATTGTCCTTGAAAAACTCATTTCAAAGGAAGTCGCCTAAGACACTCGTCTCGCAACGCTCGTCCTCACTATGCCACACGTATGTGTCACAGAGTAGCTCGCTTAGGCCACAGGATCCAGGGGTGGTAAAGAGCTAACATTATGTCTCTCCCATAGTAAATTTTGAGGTATTTCCAATCTTCCTAGACGTCATTTTGGCAAAGTGTCATATGGTGTCGTGGAGCATCCATCCAGTGTTCGTTGATACCAAATTTTGCAAGCATTCATATTCCATACAGACGGACTTGACTTCAAAACCACATGCGCAAATTCTCTCCAAAACTCCAACTTTTTTTTTAGCCCCTACCCGACCCTTCAACAAGCCTATTTGTGACACTCAAGTCTACTCATTGCCCCTTATCTTGTTTGTGTCTCGTCTCTTCTTCAATACACACATTATATTGTGTATTGGATGATGCATTGTCCTCCTCGATCACATCATGACATTTTTTATATTAGCCCTTGCATGGCTAAATGGTTGCCACTTGAGGGTTACTGTTTACTTGTCTTGAAGCGAGAATCACAGTCAAATCTTTTCATAATATGGTTGTGACATTCTGTACATCTTCCCCATAATTTCTTTGTTTTTCAATCTTTTCTCATTTATTTGGATTTTCATAATTTTCTATATATATAGCTCAAATCAACTTGGTTCTTTTACTAAAACTATAGAGTTCTAATTCATCTTTAAAAATATATTTTCCTCATCATTTATAATAATTATAGAATAAAATAAATATGTCTATGTTCGATCTAAAATTTATAATTTATAATTTCTTGACGTTTGCTAGAACTCGATTTTCGTTTTGATTGAAGTCTGACATCCTTCACAAAACCTATGCAAAATCCTCTCAAGAGTAACTCATAGCCTAATTCTAAAAAATTCTCTCTCATTCGGAGAGAAATAGACACTACAATTCAAAATTCTAACCTCTTGATCTACCTTGTTTCTCGACCGAATTGGACAATCCAATAGCCTAGACTTGCTATCCCAACTCTAAGCAACTTTCATGAAGGGTTGTTACTAGAAAACGCCTCCTTGTGTTGGAATCTGAGTATGGATGAAATTTAGCCTCAAGTGCTACACAATAGTTCTAGAGATTTGTTGCACTTTTTAAGCCCATTGCAAAAGGATGGGCTTTTAAAACTCATCCTTTGTTTTATTTTCGTTTTTGTTATTATTATTATTTTTTTTTTCTATTTGTATTATTCATTCTTCCAGTTATTTATTTATTTTCTTTATTATTTTTCTAATATGATTATTTTCATTTTATTTATAATTGTTTTTCTTTTTATTTTTTCATATAAATTATTTGTTTGAGAATAATCATTAATATGGGTGGCTAAATAAACTTGAACCTCAAACCATAATATTTATAGTATACTCATTAATAGGTGACCATTAATTATCTAATCTAAAATCAATTAATGTACTGAAATTGTTAAAAGTTATTATGAAAATCTAAAAAATATCATTTATTTATTTTCATATCATTGCATATCTTAATTTATTTTATTTTGAATAATTGATCTTAGTTTATAAAATTATTATAATTAATTATTTAATTTTTAATAAGTCAATAATATTACTTAATATATATCTAATTTATTTTTACAAAAAAAAAAAAAAGATTATTAAACGAATGAAAATTTTATTTTAACCCCAGTTAACTATTTTAAATTAAATAATGTAATAAAAATTATTGATAACATTTTATTTATATGAAATTCTAATAACATTTTCCATACAACACCAAACACAGATATTCTATTCCTGACATTATTTTATCATACATTCCATCATAAACAAAACTTTCAACCAAACTGCCACCTTTTCACGCACTTGATTTGAACTCTTTTCAAATGTCTATTCCAAGGTGAGTTACAATGCTCATTGATATTAACACTCTTTGAGTTTAAGTGATTATTGTTATGATCAACCAATTCTACTATGATCGGAAGGAAAAATCTAAATAGAACAATATCTTTTGGTGGTGGGCTTGGGCTGTTACAAATGGTATAAGAGCTAGACACGGAGCGGTATGCCAGCGAGAATGCTGGACCCCCAAGTGGGGTGAATTGTGAGTTCCCACATTGGTTGAAGATTGAAATAAAGCATCCCTTATAAGGATGTGGAAACCTCTCCCTAGTGTTTGCGTTTTAAAACCTTAAGGGGAAGCCCGGAAAGAAAAGCCTAAAGAGGACAATATCCGCTAGCGGTAGATTTAGGTTATTACCGATGTTATTTATGTTAAGAATTATTGGTGTTTCACATTAGCTAATTAAGGAGAAGATCCTGAGTATATAAGAGATACTCTTTCCATTAGTACAAGTCATAATGAAGAAACTAAAAGAAAAATCATGAGAACTCTTACTCAAAGTTAGACAGTATCATACTATTGGGGAGGGTGGTTGTTCCTATCTCTAATATTAGAGTCATGCCCTTATTTTC
>NW_019646753.1:0-901 GCF_002806865.2 Cucurbita pepo subsp. pepo
TTAATGCTATAATATAGTATTTGTAGCTTTAATCTTATATTTTAATAAAGTTAAGGGGTGTAGGCATCCCAAAAGGTAACGGAGGCGTGCAAAGGTTTTCTCGGGCCAGATGAAGATTGGCTCTCGAGTGTAAAGGCAGAAAGATTGGCTCTCGAGTGGAAAGGCTGAAGGAACCTGCACCTGGACAGAAAGACTCTATGAAGCTTCATTGTTCCCTGGAATTGGCTTTGAAGTACAATGTCGCCTACTTGAAGTACAAAGTACAAAGTACAAAATTTACAATTTCTACTCACTATTATATTGCTCAATAATAATATTACCAATTTCATTTGCTTGAAGGGTTACATGAGTATTTAGTAATTCTTTTTTTTCCAACACTTAAAAAGATGGGATTTACTCGTTTAACTTATGAGTTAGTTCACAAATGGAGAGAAGTTTTATTAATTCATTTAGTTGTTGAATTATCTGTTAACAATTAATCTAGCATAAAATTAGGAACAAAACTAAATTAGGAAGATATTAATTTTTTAGATAACCTATTTTTAATCATCTAAATAACGATCTTTTTCCATCTTAGGCACGTAATTAAAGGAGTATTACCATGAAATTATCTTGCATACCGCAAAATTAGTGACATAATTAATTTTCTTAAGCTCATTTCTTTAATTTTTTTTTAATTTTTTTTCTATATATTTACCTCAGGTTCAATGTTAATAGATAGACCCAACACAAATTTAGATCACGAAATGATAAGGAATGTGGCTGCATTGTTGCTCGTGACGGTGGGTTTGGGTTTGGTTGGGGCTCAACTTGAGGTTGAGTCTGAGAAGACCAATGTACAACCAATTTCCAGGTATTTCATTCATTTTGTTAACGATCTAAGCATCCCCGATTTGACGGT
>NW_019646753.1:13976-14928 GCF_002806865.2 Cucurbita pepo subsp. pepo
TTTTTTTTTTTATTATTTTTCTTTTTTTGGTATAAGTTTATTTAATTGTCTAAATATCATTTGATATAATTTAATTTGAGTATTCGTTTTTTAACAAAATCCACGCCCCATCTCTAAATAAGCTTAATGTTTTACACAAGTAAATAAGAAACTTTTCATCTTAGTTTCTTTACGTAAAACTGTGAGACTAACAGCGATATGTAACGGGCAAAAATGGACAACATCTAGTAGTGGTAGGCTTGGGTTTTATTAATTCACGTTTTTTTTAAATTATAAGATACATAATCGACCAAAACGGACTTGTACTTGGTACTTGTATTGTAGTATCGCTTTTAAATTAAACCTAGAAAATTAGATATTGAAATATTGGTATTGAAAAAATAAATTTGAACTTATATGTTGAAACTATCTTAGCACAAAATTAGGACGATATTAATTTTTTTTTAAATAACCTTACTTTTAATCTTCCACCATGAAATTATGGAGTATTACGGTGAAGTTATGAAATTATGGAGTATTACCATGAAATTATCTTACCTAACGCAAAACTAGTTAAATAATTTATTTTCTTTAAAAAAATTTTTGTCTATATATTTACCTCATGTCCAAAATTAATAGATAGACCCAACAAAAAATTGGTTCGAAAATGATTAGGAATGTGGCTACATTGTTGCTCGTGACGGTTTGTTGGGTGGGGGGGGCTTAGCCTGATGTTGAGTCCGAGAAGATCAATATACAACTGCTATGTAACGACTTAGGCCCACCGCTAGCCGATGTTGTCCTCTTTGGGCTTTCCCTTTTCGGTCTTCCCCAAGGCTTTAAAACGCATCTCCGCTAGTGTCCTCTTTGGGTTTTCCCTTTTTGGTCTTCCCCTCAAGGCTTTAAAACGGGTCTGATAGGGGAAGGTTTCCACACCCTTATTGTAACGACCCGGGAAACAAAGAAAAAAAAA
>NW_019646753.1:21051-22955 GCF_002806865.2 Cucurbita pepo subsp. pepo
TGACGCCTTTGAAGAATGGACTAGGATGTGTGTTAATGCAACACGGTAAAATTGTTGCATACGCGTCCCGTCAACTAAAAGAATACGAAGATAATTACCCTACCCACGACCTGGAGTTGGCCGTTGTAGTGTTCACGCTGAAATTTGGTGACACTATCTGTATGGAGAGAAAATTCAAAGTTTAACCGACCACAAGATTTTAAATATTTCTTCACCCATCAAGAGTCAAATATGAGACAGAGAAGATGGTTAGAATTGGTGAAGGACTACGATGTAGATATCCAGTATCACCCTAGAAAAGCAAATGTGGTCGCAGACGCTTTGAGTAGAAAGGCGGCCCACTCTTCGGCCCTCATTACGAGGGAAGTAAGGGTACAAAGAAAATTCGAGGGAGCCAACATAGTTGTAGCGACCGAGAGAGTCATAGCACAACTGGTCCGACTTACAGTGCAACCTACACTTTGGCAAAGAATGGTGACCTCCGAACGAGAGGATCCAAACCTACAGAAAGTCTTAAGCCAGCTAGCTGAGAGTCTAGTAAATGGATTATCGAAGACCTAAGATGAAGGACTATTGTATCAAGGAGGCCTATGTGTCCCAGAGAAGTTAAGGAAGGAGATACTAACGGAAGCTCACAACTCGCCATTTGCCATGCACCGGCGCGGACTTCAAAAAGCATTGGGTACCCGCCTCGATTTTATTACCACCTTCCACCCCCGAAACAGATGGACAAATGGAGTGTTTAAACCAAATTCTAGAGGACATGTTATGAGCTTGAGTACTAGATTTTAGGGGAAGTTGGGATTCCATACTCCACCTCATGGAATTCTCGTATAATAAAAACTTCCAAGCCACTATTGGTATGACACCATTTGAGGCCTTGTATGGGAAACGGTGTAGGTCCCCACTATGTTGGGACGAAGTAGGCGAAAGAGAGTTAGTAGGACCCGAGCTGGTTCGACTCACCAACGAGGCTGTTCAGAAAAATTCGAGCGAGGATGCGTATCGCTAAAAGTCGACAGAAAAGTTACGCCGATGTAAGGCGTAGAAGCTTAGAGTTCGAGACAAGGGGCCTAGTATTCCTCAAGGTGGCACCAGTGAAAGATGTCTTGAGGTTCGGACGTACGGGCAAGTTAAGTCCTAAATTCATTGTACCATTCGAGATCCTAGAGCGAGTTGGTCCAGTAGCGTATAAGTTAGCCCTACCTCTAGCCCACTTAGGAGTACACGTTGCATTTCATGTGTCGATGCTGAGGAAGTACATTACGAACCCTATCCATGTAATAGACTATGAACAACTCCAACTCAATGAAGATCTCAGTTATTAGGAAAAACCAATAAGAATCTTAGCAAAAGAAGTAAAACCGTTATGCTACAGAAACATTGCGTTCATTAAGGTGTTGTGGCAAAATCACGACACTGAAGAGGCCACGTGGGAGTGTAAGGATGAAATAAAAGAAAAATTCCCTGAGTTAGTATACGAGTTGGAGACTTTCGAGGACGAAAGTTCTTTTTAGGGGTAGATAATGTAACGCCCCGTTGGGTTTAATTATATGAGTTATGATGATGTATGAACTATGTCGTACGATGCGGCTTATGAGTTATGATGATGTATGAGTTATGATGATGTGTGGGTTACGATACTTGATGATTTGCGCAGTATATATATATTTTGATGAATGACGTACTTGATATGTTTGATGCACTTTGTGGCAATATGATGAGTATGATGATTGTGTGACGTTTACCTTAATATGATGATGTTTTCCATATTGAGCATGATATATGATGATGAGTGCTATATTGCATCATGTCGTTAGATCGACATAGGACACAATCCTAAGAGCCTGAAAATAATATTAATATAAATATCCACGAGTATGTGTTACCTAGAGTAACAAAGA
>NW_019646754.1:0-11877 GCF_002806865.2 Cucurbita pepo subsp. pepo
GCATAATCGGGTTCACATTAAGCAAGCATATCATAGCATAATCGGGTCCACATTGAGCAAATATATCATAGAATACTAGTCATCTCATTCATGGCATGTGGGGTTCTCATTACAATCATGACATGTCAATCAAGCTCATCATACATACAGGGCAACAAACTGTGTCACAACATCATATTCATAAACATGGCATACATAGCAATTCACTGCAAGAATCACATACATAATCATAGCATGCATAGCATTTCACGGCAAGAAACATCTAACCTAGCATACAACAACAACATATGGTGCATGCAAGGGTCACAGGGCACGCACCAACATACATACATAACTAACGCCAATAGTAAGGTTACTTACCTCCTTGGCCTTGGCCGAAGTCGCCCACAACGCTAACTCCAGCGCCTAACTACCTCCTATAAGATAACATGATACACTTAGAGCGCTTTCACAACTATCCCTCGTGCCTAGCTACCAAGGTACGTCCCTATCGCAAGCTATTTGTCAAAATGGAGTTATACTGACCTCAGATGGTTGAAACGAGGGTGGGAATGGCTCCGGCAGGGTCAAAAACCTAGGAATTGGTATACTATTCGAATGTCGAGCCGCCAAGCCGCACTTAGTCGAGCCGAAGGTTCGCGAAGCCGCCGATGGAGCAGAAACCGATGGCTGCGACGAACACCACCGGCGCAGGGTTTCTGGCGCGCCTCCGGTTTGGGCCACAAAGGGGACGAGGCTTCGGGGTGGTGTCCGAACGCGGCCTGCAACGGGCGGGCTGCACGCTGGCTTAGATGTCTCGCGGAATGCCGAGNAAAACCGATGGCTGCGACGAACACCACCAGCGCAGGGTTTCTGGCCCGCCTCCGGTTTGGGCCACAAAGGGGACGAGGCTTCGGGGTGGTGTCCGAACGCGACCTGCAATGGGCGGGCTGCACGCTGGCTTAGATGTCTCGCGGAATGCCGAGGGTCGACCCACGCCTGTGCTGCGTCTTCCTCGTTCGAAAGTCCCGACGGTCCTAATTGCAGAGCTTGACTACTGTCGCCGGTGGATGCGTCGTCGTTCATCCATTCTTCGGTGGCGCATCGGCTTCCTCTTGCTTTGAACCACACTGGCGCTCCCTTCTCCNTCGTCGTTCATCCGTTCTTCGGTGGCGCGTCGGCTTCCTCTTGCTTTGAACCACACTGGCGCTCCCTTCTCCCTAAAGGAGGAGGCCACTCCTAGGGTTTACGAGAGCCTGAGTGGATCCCGCCGAAAATCTCGGGCTTTCCCCTTTTTTTTCTTTTTCTTTTCTCTCTCCTCTCTCCTCAGAAGGTGTATCGTTNTTAGGGTTTATGAGAGCCTGAGTGGATCCCGCCGAAAATCTCAGGCTTTCCCCTTTTTTTTCTTTTTCTTTTCTCTCTCCTCTCTCCTCAGAAGATGTATCGTTACATCACTCCCCCCTGCGAAGGACTTTCGTTCTCGAAAGGATTGGCATCTACAAACAACTCTGGGTACTTCTCCCTCATCTTATCCTCTCGTTTTCAGGTGGCCTCCTCTGCTGACTGGTTCCCCCCACCACACCTTGACAAAATCAATTTCCCTGGTGCGCAAGGTCTTTACCTTGCGAGCTAGGACCCCCACTGGTTTCTCCTCGTAGCTTAGAGTCGAATAATCTATCACGTGCGTGGGGTTCGCTAAGTACTTGCGAAGGGTCGATACATGGAACACGTTGTGTATGGACGAGAGAGACGGGGGTAGGGCTAACCTATACGCAATGGGTCCGATTCGCTCCAAAATCTCGAAGGGTCCTATGAAGCGCGGACTCAATTTGCCCTTGCGTCTGAACCTTAGAACGCCCTTCATGGGGGCCACCTTCAGGAATACCATGTCACCCACTTCGAACTCCAAGTTTCTTCGTCTCGAGTCTGCGTAACTCTTCTGTCTACTCTGAGTAGTGCGCATCCTCCCCCTGATCTGCTGCATCGCCTTGTTCGTGACTTGGACCAGCTTCGGACCCATCATGTAACGCCCCTAATTTTCTTTAACCTAATTANGGTTTCTTCGTCTCGAGTCCGCGTAACTCTTCTGTCTACTCTGAGTAGTGCGCATCCTCCCCCTGATCTGCTGCATCCCCTTGTTCGTGACTTGGACCAGCTCCGGACCCATCATGTAACGCCCCTAATTTTCTTTAACCTAATTAGTGACGTCACCCATGCATATATAACTCATTAAGCGGAAGCTCATCATAAATAACCTTGGAAGAGTCTTTCATAAAGGTTCATAAATCCAAAACAAAACCTATCTCCGAAAATAAACCTTCGATAACTGAATTCAAAATAAATCTAAATAAAACAAAACTCAATACTATAACTTAAAACAGTCGAATAAAAGTAAACTCCTAAAAAAAATATCCCCTCTCCAACTTCCATAGTGTCCTCAGCTCCGCCGTCAACCGTACATTGGCGCCTTGCCTTTACCTGAAAAATGTAGGTAGCACGTGGCTTGAGTATTTTAAGAAATACTCAGTAAGTCACCCCACTGTTGGGGTTAGGAATGCAAACACATGCAACATATGAGCGGGATCTAACTTTTCATAAACTTTTCATAGCCTTGGGCGCTTTTCTATTCCGGGTAGGGTTGGGTGTGTGGTACTTCTTCACACACGGTCCATGTACGTGTACATGGACCCACCAGGCGGGCTCGTAAACATTCCCCCTGGGCCTGACTTGGTCGGGCACAACGTACTACACGTCGCCGGACACCACAGAACAGAAAAGGGCCCACATGATATCATGGCGAACATAAATATCGTATTTCATTCTTTCGTATCATAAAGGGGAAGAATCTCGATGCACGTGACATACATATATGCATGAGGTTCCTTAACATATCTAACATGGCATTACATAAGCAGTGCTAACATCGCATTTACGTTTCTTACATCACATGGCGTCTCACATGACTTGCATTACATGACATATTACATAAACATTCCAGTACATTCCTTGCATAAACATCTCATTCATAACTTTACATAATATAAACAGTCAACAGTCAACATAGTTCATACATCACATAACATAAACAATCCACAGTCAACACAATCTATCCATCACATAATCATATCACATAAATATGGTGCATGCAGGGGCCACGGGGCACGCACCATCATACAACACGTAGTAAGCTAACCTCAATAGTAAGGTCACTTACCTCGATGGTCTTGGTTGAAGGCACTCACAACGAGCTAATCCCAGCGGTTAATATGTCCTATGATAACCACATGAAAACTTAGAACCTTTCGTAACATACCCTAGCTAAACCTCATGCTATTTATCAAAATAAACCCCTGACCTAAGCTGTCTTTAACGTTTAGGGATCATACTGACCTCGGATGGTAAAACTGAGGGCAGAAACCGCTTCGGAAGGGCTAAAAACCTTGGAATTGATATATTATAGTGATATCTTGCCGCTAAGCCTAGTTGCCAAGCCGGCCAATTAAGCCGCCAAGTCGAGCTACGGGAATTGACGTGCGAGCCGACCCGCACTGTGTACGTGTGCGAAGCTGCCGGGTGTGTATCTACGGCTCGACCCTATTCCAAAAACCTTGGCTTCCTTACTCGACAAGCGACGAAACTCTAGTTTCCGCCTCCCCGATTCCGGCGACGCGCCGACAATCCCACAACGTCCTCAACACCGATTTCCGACAGTCAACCTTCTTTGACACAATGATCCCAACATCAATGCCTTACTTCTACTCGATTCTTACTCCAAAGAGCAACCCCAACATTCCGGAGGAAAGTTTGTAGAGAAAATCGTTTTCAAGGGAGGTAAAAGGTTGAGCATAGGAATATAAAAAATAATATGAAGACATTTGCATTTAGGGTTTTAGGATAAAGAAATTTAGAGAAATAAGAATATTTCTATTAGGCAATAAAAGTCTTGCAGGAAATCCCTCGATTTCCAGGGAGATTACATTTAATTATTTATTCTATTTTTATTTGATTTGATTTTATTCCAGAAACCCAAACCGTTACAGTTTCTAATAACTTCCTTGTTTAAAATTGCACCTTTTACGACGGGAATAAATGCATAACATAATATCTTGTCATCTATAGAAATAAAAATAACAATCAACCAAATAAGGTAAAAATGGAAAATCTGAAACGTTACACATAAGTTCCCGTTCTCCTACCTCGCCCCAGCATAATGGTGTCCTACACCGCCTTCCAAACAATGCCTCGTACAGTGCCATACCGATTGTTGTCTGGTAGCTGTTATTATAAGCGAATTCCATAAGGTGCAATTTCGAGTCCCAACTCCCAAAGAAATCCAGTACACAGGCCCGCAACATGTCCTCTAGAACTTGGTTCAAGCGTTCTGTTTGGCCATCAGTCTGTGGGTGATACGATGTGCTGAAGTCCAGTCGAGTGCCCAACGCCTTCTGGAGTCCACGTCAAAATGCCGAAGTAAACCGTGGGTCTCGGTCTGATACGATCGACACAGGGACCCCATGCAACCTAACGATTTCCTTCATGTACAGTTGTGCCCACGTCCATTGTATAGGTGCCCTTGCCGAGGAGGAAATGTGCTGACTTCGTTAATCTGTCCATGACCACCCATATGACCGTGTAACCCTTTAGTGTCTTGGGCAGGCCCACTATAAAATCCATGGCGATGTTCTCCCACTTCCACTCCGGTATGTTGAGGGGCTGTAATAATCCTGTTGGTCTCTGTCTGGGTGCTTTAACCTGTTGGCAAACCAAGCATCTGCTGACGAACTCCGCGATATCCTTCTTCATACCACACCACCAGAAGTGGGGTTTGAGGTCCTGATACATCTTCGTGCCGCTAGGGTGCATGACAAATGGGGAGTTATGCGCTTCACTCAGGTTTTCACCCCTCAATTCCTCTATCGCCGGTACACACAAGCGACTGTGGTACAGTAACCCACCATCCGCTACCTTGGAGTACCCACCCGCTGGTTCTGTTTCCATTTCGTTAAGTGCCCTAGCTAAACCGGAGTCCCTTGCCTGCGCCTCAATGATTCTCTGTCGAAGGGTGGGTTGCATCGTTAGTCGAGCCCGTTGCGCCGTAATAAGGTAGATATAGCACAGCTTTTAGGAGGAGATTGTTAAAGAAAAGCTATGTTCCTTATTTAGTTAGGTTGTTTTTACCTCAAAACTTCTGAATTCACGCCAATGGAAGAGCGTAATTCTAGTTGCCATTTTTTGGCCAACTTGGGCGAAGTATTCGCCCACTTTTCTATTTCTGTGTAATTAGTTTTTCTATTTTTGTAATTAGATTTGTTATTTAAACGATTCAACTGAAGAGAAATAAAACATCGAGTCTTCAGCAAATCTCAGTGAATCTCTCTTCCTCTCTCCTTTTACTTCCGCTATTTTTTCTTTCGAAGAAACCTTCGGCCAGTTTTTCGTCGACATTTTCCCCCGAATTTCCAGAGTCAACAAGTGGTATCAGAGCCTCGTTGAAGCGATCGGTAGTATACCGTTATAGAAGAGCCAATCTTATCAACAATCAAGTTGAATAGCTCAAGTGGTTAGAGCGTTGACCTAACAACACACAGGTCTCACGTTCGTGGGGTCCATCTCGGGCAGGCTCACTCACTCCTCCACGCCGTCGCCGTGTGCAGACATCTCCCTCGCCGCCATGAAGAGGCCGATGCCGTGATGAAGGGCGTCGAGTTGTTGTTGAGTGAAGTGATCAGGGAGACATCGACCGCCATCGTTCAGTACTCGATATTAACAAGGTCCAACTATAACGAGTGGACCTTGTTGATGTGCGCCAACTTATACAGGTGCAAGGGTTATGGCACGCTGTCGAGCCAGAGGGGAAGGAGAAACGATCGAGTACCAGGAGGATCGGCTGACGTTCGCTGCCATATTACGATTTGTGCCCCCAGAGATGCTGGCGTTGAGACCTTGCTTGATGACGTGATGATCGACACTAATAATGGAAGAGGTGACTGGAAGACTACGTAACGACGTCGAGCAGTGGAAGAAAAATACTGCTTCAGCTGTCAACAAGAAGGGCCGTCTACTCCTCACTCCTCACGGAGGAGGAATGACCATCTCAGGGAGACGTCGACCGCGTCAACTTAAAGGTGCAAGGGTTATGGCACGCTATCGAGCCAGAGGAAGGAGAAACAATCGAGTACCGGGAGGATCGGCTGGCGTTCGCCGCCATATTACATTTTGTGTCCCCAGTGATGCTGGCGTTGAGACATTGCTTGACGTGAACGACACTAACAGTGGAAGAGGTGACTGGAAGATTACTACGTAACGTCGAGTAGCGGAAGAAAAATACTGCTTCAGCTGTCGACAAGGAGGGCCATCTACTTCTCACGAAGGAGGAATGACTTGCACGCCTAAAGCTCCGCGACAACACCGACGAGAGCAATGGGCCCGCAAGCCGCAAAGGCGGTAAGAAGCCATGGAAGTCCAACGGGCGCACGCGCGGGAAAGATGGTGATCAAAAGAAGGAGTCGACCAACGGCAGGCCGATCCAGTGCTCGAACTGTGGGAAGAGAGGTCACCTGAGCAAGAATTCCTGGAGCAAGCTCAGGAACAAGAAGAAGGCCAAAAAGGCCCATGTGGCTCGATCCCGAGGAGAACGAGCCAACTCTTTTCATGGTAACTGCATGCATCCCCAATCTCGATTCCAAATCCACAAAGGTGGAGGTAATCAACGACGACGTCGAACCCGAGAAAAAGAGCTCCAGCTGGGCGTAGCAAAGGCAGCACCAGCTTGGAAGCCGGGGCAAGCTCAGATCGACGAGAGGGACGAGCAACACGAGCATCGGCGATGGATCCTCGACACAGGGGCAACAAACCATATGATTGGAGCCTAGATCTGCGTTCTCCGAGCTCGACTCGGGATTCACAAGACGGTGAAATTCGGCAACGGCTCCGTCGTTGAGATCGAAGGGCACGGCACCATCCTGTTCGTCAGCAAGGGAGGCGAGCACCGCAAGCTGACCGACGTCTACTTCATCCTGAGGCTCAAGGCTAACCTTGTGAGCCTGGGTCAACTCGATGAGACAGGCTGCTTCATTTCCATCGAGTGCGGACTACTCAAAATCTGCGATAATCAACGACAGCTGCTCACGCAGGGTCGGCGCACGACAAACCGTCTTTACATCCTGGAGTTAGAGATAGAGCAACCCGTCAGCCTCTCGGCCAAGACCGAAGAGGTATCTTGGTGGTGGCACGCAAGGTACGGGCACTTGAACTTTCTTGCCCTAGAAAAGCTACAAAAGGAGGAGTTGGTGCACAGTTTGCCGGCAATCAAAGGCGTGAACAAGCTGTGCGACGGGTGCCTCATCGGCAAACAGAGACGCACACCCTTTCCGTCTCAAACATCCTATTGCGCCGATGAGTCGTTGGAGCTTGTACACAGCGATATCTGCGGGCCCATCAAACCGGCAACCCCAGGCGGTAAGAGTCTGTTCCTCCTGTTAGTCGATGACAAAAGCCGCTTCATGTGGCTGACCCTGCTGCAAGCGAAAAGTGAGGCAGCAGAGGCGGTGAAGCGCATTAAAGCGCGAGCGGAGGCCGAATGTGAGAAGAAGATGCGAGTGGTGCGCACAGACCGAGGTAGAGAATTCACCTCGGCAAGTTTGGGTAAGTACTGCGACGAGATCGGCATACAACAGCACCTAACGACGCCCTACTCCCCCCAACAGAACGGAGTGGTGGAGCGCCAAAATCAGACCATCGTCGAGACAACGAGGTCATTGCTGGTGACGGCCGGGATGCCTGGGATATTCAGGGGAGAGGTAGTAATGACGCCCGCCTATCTCCTCAATCGGTCACCAACCCGAAGCCTCGACGGAAAGACGCCATATGAGGCCTGGTACAACAAAAAGCCAGCGGTACATCATTTCCGTGTGTTCTGCTGCATCGNACATCACATACATGAAGGTAACACGTTCCCACCTCGCTAAGCTCGATCCCAGGGGGCTGAAGGTCGTCTTCATCGGCTATGAACTCGGGAGCAAGGCGTACAGACTCTATGATCCTGTAGGGGGGCGAGCTCACGTGTCTCGCGACGTCGTTTTCGACGAAAGCACCTTCTAGCAGTGGAAAGACGAGATCGAGGCAGACCATAATCCAAATCAATTCACGGTGGAGTACCTCGTCACTGAGCTGGAAGAAGGAGGAGCCCAGCATCAGGAGCCGTCGCCTCCGCCAGCAGGTGCACCCCCTGAACTAGTGGAATTCGCAACACCACGGATTGCGGATTCGACGCTGGATGCCGATCACGATGCTGATCTGGAGGCTAGGTACCGGAGGATGGACGACCTAGTGGGAGGAGGTGAACCACCTGGACTAGCAGCGCGCGAGCTCGAAGAAGTGGCCGAACTACATGCCATTAGGGCAGATGAACCGAACACCTTCTCCGAAGCAGAAAAGAACCCGTGCTGGCTGAAGGCAATGCAAGAGGAGATGACATCCATCACCGAGAACAAGACATGGAGTCTGGAGGATATGCCACCGGGACACCGAGCCATACGGCTCAAATGGGTCTTCAAACTGAAGCGCAACGAAAAAGGAGAAGTTGTGAAGCACAAGGCTCGTCTGGTGGCGAAGGGCTACGTCCAGAAGCAAGGAGTGGACTTCGAAGAGGTATTTGCGCCAGTGGCAAGGTTAGAATCCGTTCGTCTCTTGCTGGCAATTGCGGCACATTACTCTTGGGAGGTTCACCATATGGACGTAAAGTCTGCTTTCCTTAACGGAGAGCTAAAGGAGACTGTCTATGTCCGACAACCACCTGGCTTCCTGGACAACGATAACCCCGATAAGGTACTGCGCCTGCACAAGGCACTCTACGGGCTTCGACAAGCCCCACGAGCCTCGAATGCGAAGCTCGATAGTACCCTACTGTCACTGAAATTCAAACGTTGTGCCTTTGAGCATGGCATGTACACGCACGACCATGGCAAGCAGCGACTGATCGTGGGAGTGTACGTCGACGACCTCATAATCACTGGAAGCGACGTGGAAGTCCTCGAAAGGTTCAAGAAGTAGATGTCAAAGAACTTTGAGATGAGCGATCTCGGCGTTCTCAGTTACTACCTCGGCATCGAAGTGCAACAGAATTCTACCGGCATCTCCATTTTCCAAAGTGCATACGCGAAGAAGCTGCTGAACACAACTGGGCTTGTGGACAGTAATCCTACAAGGACGCCAATGGAGGCCCGACTCCAACTAAGGAAGGCCGGCACTACGATGACAGTCGACTCCACCAATTACCGCAGCATTGTCGGGAGTCTGCGCTATCTGGTAAACTCTCGTCCTGATCTTGCTTATTCTGTTGGATATGTGAGCAGGTTTATGGAAGCACCTAGGGAGGAGCATCTAGTGGCTGTCAAGCGCATCCTGCGCTATGTAGCCGGAACCAGAGGCTGGGGTGTAAGATACTGCGCAGGGAGAGGAAAGGAGAAGCTCAAGCTGATCGGCTACAGTGATAGTGACATGGCCGGTGACGTTGATGATCGTAAGAGTACTAGCGGAATGATCTACTTCCTCTCAGGCGGCGCGATCTGCTGGCAATCAACAAAACAGAAGGTAGTTGCTTTGTCTTCCTGCGAAGGAGAATACATTGCCGCTTCGATGACAGCAACACAAGGGGTCTGGCTTGCGCGACTAATGGAAGAACTCATCGGGAGAGAAAGCGATCCACCAATGCTATACGTAGACAACAAAGCTACAATTTCCCTGATAAAAAATCCAGTTCTGCACGACGGGAGCAAGCACATAGAAATCAGATTCCACTACCTTCGAGAATGTGCAGATTGAGGGCTCATCAAGATTAATTTCATCCAAACAGAGGAACAACTTGGAGACATTTTCACCAAGTCCCTGGCGCGGGTAAAATTTGAAGAACTACGCTAAAAAATCGGAGTTCAAATAATAAGGTAGATATAGCACAACTTTTAGGAGGAGATTGTTAAATAAAAGTTATGTTCCTTGTTTAGTTAGGTTGTTTTTACCTCAAAACTTCTGAATTCACGCCAATGGAAGAGCGTAATTCTAGTTGCCATTTTTTGGCCAACTTGGGCGAAGTATTCGCCCACTTTTCTATTTCTGTGTAATTAGTTTTTCTATTTTTGTAATTAGATTTGTTATTTAAACGATTCAACTGAAGAGAAATAAAATATCGAGTCTTCAGCAAATCTCAGCGAATCTCTCTCCCTCTCTCCTTTTACTTCCGCTATTTTTTCTTTCGAAGAAACCTTCGGCTAGTTTTTTCTCGACATTTTCCTCTGAATTGCCAGAGTCAACACCGGGCAGTCTCTGGCTAAGTGACCCTCCTTTGCGCATCGGAAGCAGGCCCCGGAGCAAGCTAGGCACCGCCCCCAATGGGTCTTCCCACACTCGCTGCACTTGGGTCGATCGTCTGCCTTGCCCTCTCTTCCCTGTTGGCCCCGCCTGGGATCGCGGCGCCGTCTGCTCGTCATCTCAGTGGCGGCGATGAGGATGAATCACGGCGCCATCTGGCTGATCGCCGCGGTGGTGGCGATGAGGATGAATCGCAGCGGTCACCCTAGTCACGACGTCGCCTCCGTCTCTCGGTTGGTGAGCGGGACCCACAACGGTCATCTCGGTCACTACATTGTTTCCGTCTCTGGGTCGACGAGCGGGATTCGCTCGGTCCATCGGTCCACTCCATGGCCCGTGCTACTCTCAGCGCGTCAGCGTAAGTCGTAGGTGCTATCGCTTCAACCACGTTACGTATCTTCCGGCCCAGCCCCAGCATAAACTGGCAGGCTGTCCTGTAGTCGGTGTCCACCAAGTCCGGGGCGAAGCATTTCAACTTGGCGAACTCTCTGGCATAGGCAGTAACCGAACGCCCTCTCTGTTTCAGGTGAGTGAATTCTTGATGCTTGCGGGTCTAGACGTCCTCTGGGAAGTACGCCTCTACAAAGGCCTCCTTAAATTTTGTCCATGAAATTCCTCCCCCCTGGGTCTAATAAGCTCGGCATCGGCCTACAGCATACCTGAGCATTGGCACGCAGCATGAATGCTGCGCATTCCACCGTTTGATCTTCGGGGCAGTTTGTGAGCCTGAATACGATCTCTATGGAACTCAGCTACAACTGTGCCTCGGTCGAGTCATCAGAGGTCCCCTTGAAGGTCTGTGGGTCACCTCGCTTAAAATCCCGTAGGCACCTGGCTTCCCTGGTGGAGGCGGAGTCATTCGCAGGCTGGCCACCGGACAGGTTTCGTACTACGACCCGCAATACGTTGACCAATTCCACCGCTGAGTCTCAGGCGGGCTGGAGTGTCGCTGGCCATGAGCACGTCACCGTTACCTCGGGCCCCTCCCCTGTGTTCTCGCGGCCGGGACCCTATCTCCTCACGCTCCTACCCCTAACTGAGGTTCGCCTCCTGGGTGGCATATCTACCCCTAGCAATAGCGATGAGGTTACATACTATTCTCCCCACTTCTATGAACAATCACAAGGGCATAAGTTGTGTACACATGCAATGGCATTAGCCAGACACACACAAGCATAAATCTGGCACATCATGGAACATATCAACATCAGGACAAGTGCGTACATCTGTAATTCTCTCTTACACTATATACACATACCTGACAGTGACGGTGTGGTTGCTGGAGGACCTTGGAAATGCCTTAGGCCTACATCGTAGACCAGTCTACAAGATCTGTGACCTAGGGCTCTGATACCAATTGTAACGCCCCTAATTTTCTCTACCCTAATTAGTGACGTTACTTTATACTCGTCAAATCAACAGGACAAGAGTTCACGTGGGACAGTCTCAATAACGATAATGCATTCATCAATATAAGCAGTTCATACCTAGGAAAACAATTACGACAACTTAGCCTAGAAGTAATCAACAGAG
>NW_019646754.1:13350-22798 GCF_002806865.2 Cucurbita pepo subsp. pepo
ACATAATATAAACAGTCAACAGTCAACATAGTTCATACATCACATAACATACACAATCCACAGTCAACACAATCTATCCATCACATAATCATATCACATAAATATGGTGCATGCAGGGGCCACGGGGCACGCACCATCATACAACACGTAGTAAGCTAACCTCAATAGTAAGGTCACTTACCTCAATGGTCTTGGTTGAAGGCACTCACAACCAGCTAATCCCAGCGGTTAATATGTCCTATGATAACCACATGAAAACTTAGAACCTTTCGTAACATACCCTAGCTAAACCTCATGCTATTTATCAAAATAAACCCCCGACCTAAGCTGTCTTTAACGTTTAGGGATCATACTGACCTCGGATGGTAAAACTGAGGGCAGAAACCGCTTCGGAAGGGCTAAAAACCTTGGAATTGATATATTATAGTGATATCTTGCCGCTAAGCCTAGTTGCCAAGCCGGCCAATTAAGCTGCCAAGTCGAGCTGCGAGAATTGACGTGCGAGCCGACCTGCACTGTGTACGTGTGCGAAGCTGCCGGAGCTGCTGGGTGTGTATCTACGGCTCGACCCTATTCCAAAATCCTTGGCTTCCTTACTCGACAAGCGACGAAACTCTAGTTTTCGCCTCCCCGATTCCGGCGACGCGCCGACAATCCCACAACGTCCTCAACACCGATTTCCGACAGTCAACCTTCTTTGACACAATGATCCCAACATCAATGCCTTACTTCTACTTGATTCTTACTCCAAAGAGCAACCCCAACGTTTCGGAGGAAAGTTTGGAGAGAAAATCGTTTTCAAGGGAGGTAAAAGGTTGGGCATAGGAATATAAAAAATAATATGAAGACATTTGCATTTAGGGTTTTAGGATAAAGAAATTTAGAGAAATAGGAATATTTCTATTAGGCAATAAAAGTCTTGCAGGAAATCCCTCGATTTCCAGGGAGATTACATTTAATTATTTATTCTATTTTTATTTGATTTGATTTTATTCCAGAAACCCAAACCGTTACAATTTCTAATAACTTCCTTGTTTAAAATTGCACCTTTTACGACGGGAATAAATGCATAACATAATATCTTGTCATCTATAGAAATAAAAATAACAATCAACCAAATAAGGTAAAAATGGAAAATCTGAAACGTTACACATAAGTTCCCGTTCTCCTACCTCGCCCCAGCATAATGGTGTCCTACACCGCCTTCCAAACAATGCCTCGTACAGTGCCATACCGATTGTTGTCTGGTAGCTGTTATTATAAGCGAATTCCATAAGGTGCAATTTCGAGTCCCAACTCCCAAAGAAATCCAGTACACAGGCCCGCAACATGTCCTCTAGAACTTGGTTCAAGCGTTCTGTTTGGCCATCAGTCTGTGGGTGATACGATGTGCTGAAGTCCAGTCGAGTGCCCAACGCCTTCTGGAGTCCACGCCAAAATGCCGAAGTAAACCGTGGGTCTCGGTCTGATACGATCGACACAGGGACCCCATGCAACCTAACGATTTCCTTCATGTACAGTTGTGCCCACGTCCATTGTATAGGTGCCCTTGCCGAGGAGGAAATGTGCTGACTTCGTTAATCTGTCCATGACCACCCATATGACCGTGTAACCCTTTAGTGTCTTGGGCAGGCCCACTATAAAATCCATGGCGATGTTCTCCCACTTCCACTCCGGTATGTTGAGGGGCTGTAATAATCCTGTTGGTCTCTGTCTGGGTGCTTTAACCTGTTGGCAAACCAAGCATCTGCTGACGAACTCCGCGATATCCTTCTTCATACCACACCACCAGAAGTGGGGTTTGAGGTCCTGATACATCTTCGTGCCGCTAGGGTGCATGACAAATGGGGAGTTATGCGCTTCACTCAGGTTTTCACCCCTCAATTCCTCTATCGCCGGTACACACAAGCGACTGTGGTACAGTAACCCACCATCCGCTACCTTGGAGTACCCACCCGCTGGTTCTGTTTCCATTTCGTTAAGTGCCCTAGCTAAACCGGAGTCCCTTGCCTGCGCCTCAATGATTCTCTGTCGAAGGGTGGGTTGCATCGTTAGTCGAGCCCGTTGCGCCGTAATAAGGTAGATATAGCACAGCTTTTAGGAGGAGATTGTTAAAGAAAAGCTATGTTCCTTATTTAGTTAGGTTGTTTTTACCTCAAAACTTCTGAATTCACGCCAATGGAAGAGCGTAATTCTAGTTGCCATTTTTTGGCCAACTTGGGCGAAGTATTCGCCCACTTTTCTATTTCTGTGTAATTAGTTTTTCTATTTTTGTAATTAGATTTGTTATTTAAACGATTCAACTGAAGAGAAATAAAACATCGAGTCTTCAGCAAATCTCAGTGAATCTCTCTTCCTCTCTCCTTTTACTTCCGCTATTTTTTCTTTCGAAGAAACCTTCGGCCAGTTTTTCGTCGACATTTTCCCCCGAATTTCCAGAGTCAACAAGTGGTATCAGAGCCTCGTTGAAGCGATCGGTAGTATACCGTTATAGAAGAGCCAATCTTATCAACAATCAAGTTGAATAGCTCAAGTGGTTAGAGCGTTGACCTAACAACACACAGGTCTCACGTTCGAGTTGAAGAAAATGCAAAGCATGAAAACACACACATCGTGGGGTCCATCTCGGGCAGGCTCACTCACTCCTCCACGCCGTCGCCGTGTGCAGACATCTCCCTCACCGCCATGAAGAGGCCGACGCCGTGATGATGGGCGTCGAGTTGTTGTGTTGAGTGAAGTGATCAGGGAGATATCGACCGCCATCGTGTTCAGTACTCGATATTAACAAGGTCCAACTATATCGAGTGGGCCTTGTTGATGTGCGCCAACTTATACAGGTGCAAGGGTTATGGCACGCTGTCGAGCCAGAGGGGAAGGAGAAACGATCGAGTACCTGGAGGATCGGCTGACGTTCGCTGCCATATTACGATTTCTGCCCTCAGAGATGCTGGCGTTGAGACCTTGCTTGATGACGTGATGATCGACACTAATAATGGAAGAGGTGACTGGAAGACTACGTAACGTCGTCGAGCAGTGGAAGGAAAATACTGCTTCAGCTGTCAACAAGAAGGGCCGTCTACTCCTCACGGAGGAGGAATGACCATCTCAGGCAGGCTCACTCACTCCTCCTCACGCCACGAAGAGGCCGACGCCGTGATGATGGGCATCGAGTTGTTGTTGAGCGAAGTGATCAGGGAGACATCGACCGCGTCAACTTACAGGTGCAAGGGTTATGGCACGCTATCGAGCCAGAGGAAGGAGAAACAATCGAGTACCGGGAGGATCGGCTGGCATTCGCCGCCATATTACGTTTTGTGTCCCCAGTGATGCTGGCGTTGAGACATTGCTTGACGTGAACGACACTAACAGTGGAAGAGGTGACTGGAAGACTACTACGTAACGTCGAGTAGCGGAAGAAAAATACTGCTTCAGCTGTCGACAAGGAGGGCCATCTACTTCTCACGGAGGAGGAATGACTTGCACGCCTAAAGCTCCGCGACAACACCGACGAGAGCAATGGGCCCGCAAGCCGCAAAGGCGGTAAGAAGCCATGGAAGTCCAACGGGCGCACGCGCGGGAAAGATGGTGATCAAAAGAAGGAGTCGACCAACGGCAGGCCGATCCAGTGCTCGAACTGTGGGAAGAGAGGTCACCTGAGCAAGAATTCCTGGAGCAAGCTCAGGAACAAGAAGAAGGCCAAAAAGGCCCATGTGGCTCGATCCCGAGGAGGACGAGCCAACTCTTTTCATGGTAACTGCATGCATCCCCAATCTCGATTCCAAATCCACAAAGGTGGAGGTAATCAACGACGATGTCGAACCCGAGAAAAAGAGCTCCAGCTGGGCGTAGCAAAGGCGGCACCAGCTGGGAAGCCGGGGCAAGCTCAGATTGACGAGAGGGATGAGCAACACGAGCATCGGCGATGGATCCTCGACACAGGGGCAACAAACCATATGATTGAAGCCTAGATCTACGTTCTCCGAGCTCGACTCGGGATTCACAAGACGGTGAAATTCGGNAAGCCTAGATCTACGTTCTCCGAGCTCGACTCGGGATTCACAGGACGGTGAAATTCGGCAACGGCTCTGTCGTTGAGATCGAAGGGCACGGCACCATCCTGTTCGTCAGCAAGGGAGGCGAGCACCGCAAGCTGACCGACGTCTACTTCATCCTGAGGCTCAAGGCTAACCTTGTGAGCCTGGGTCAACTCGATGAGACAGGCTGCTTCATTTCCATCGAGCGCGGACTACTCAAAATCTGCGATAATCAACGACAGCTGCTCACGCAGGGTCGGCGCACGACAAACCGTCTTTACATCCTGGAGTTAGAGATAGAGCAACCCGTCAGCCTCTCGGCCAAGACCGAAGAGGTATCTTGGTGGTGGCACGCAAGGTACGGGCACTTGAACTTTCTTGCCCTAGAAAAGCTACAAAAGGAGGAGTTGGTGCACAGTTTGCCGGCAATCAAAGGCGTGAACAAGCTGTGCGACGGGTGCCTCATCGGCAAACAGAGACGCACACCCTTTCCGTCTCGAACATCCTATCGCGCCGATGAGCCGTTGGAGCTTGTACACAGCGATATCTGCGGGCCCATCAAACCGGCAAACCCAGGCGGTAAGAGTCTCTTTCTCCTGTTAGTCGATGACAAAAGCCGCTTCATGTGGCTGACCCTGCTGCAAGCAAAAAGTGAGGCAGTAGAGGCGGTGAAGCGCATTAAAGCGCGAGCGGAGGCCGAATGTGAGAAGAAGATGCGAGTGGTGCGCACAGACCGAGGTAGAGAATTCACCTCGGCAAGTTTCGGTAAGTATTGCGACGAGATCGGCATACAACAGCACCTAACGGCGCCCTACTCCCCCCAACAGAACGGAGTGGTGGAGCGCCAAAATCAGACCATCGTCGAGACAGCGAGGTCATTGCTGGTGACGGTCGGGATGCCTGGGATATTCAGGGGAGAGGCAGTAATGATGCCCGCCTATCTCCTCAATCGGTCACCAACCCGAAGCCTCGACGGAAAGACGCCATATGAGGCCTGGTACAACAAAAAGCCAGCGGTACATCATTTCCGTGTGTTCTGCTGCATCGCATACATGAAGGTAACACGTTCCCACCTCGCTAAGCTCGATCGCAGGGGGCTGAAGGTCGTCTTCATCGACTATGAACTCGGGAGCAAGGCGTACAGACTCTATGATCCTGTAGGGGGGCGAGCTCACGTGTCTCGCGACGTCGTCTTCGACGAAAGCACCTTCTGGCAGTGGAAAGACGAGATCGAGGCAGACCATAATCCAAATCAATTCACGGTGGAGTACCTCGTCACTAAGCTGGAAGAAGGAGGAGCTCAGCATCAGGAGCCGTCGCCTCCGCCAGCAGGTGCACCCCCTGAACTAGTGGAATTCGCAACACCACGGATTGCGGATTCGACGCTGGATGCCGATCACGATGCTGATCTGGAGGCTAGGTACCGGAGGATGGACGACCTAGTGGGAGGAGGTGAACCACCTGGACTAGCAGCGCGCGAGCTCGAAGAAGTGGCCGAACTACATGCCATTAGTGCAAATGAACCGAACACCTTCTCCGAAGCAGAAAAGAACCCGTGCTGGCTGAAGGCAATGCAAGAGGAGATGACATCCATCACCGAGAACAAGACATGGAGTCTGGAGGATATGCCACCGGGACACCGAGCCATACGGCTCAAATGGGTCTTCAAACTGAAGCGCAACGAAAAAGGAGAAGTTGTGAAGCACAAGGCCCGTCTGGTGGCGAAGGGCTACGTCCAGAAGCAAGGAGTGGACTTCGAAGAGGTATTTGCGCCAGTGGCAAGGTTAGAATCCGTTCGTCTCTTGCTGGCAATTGCGGCACATTACTCTTGGGAGGTTCACCATATGGACGTAAAGTCTGCTTTCCTTAACGGAGAGCTAAAGGAGACTGTCTATGTCCGACAACCACCTGGCTTCCTAGACAACGACAACCCCGATAAGGTACTGCGCCTGCACAAGGCACTCTACGGGCTTCGACAAGCCCCATGAGCCTCGAATGCGAAGCTCGATAGTACCCTACTGTCACTGAAATTCAAACGTTGTGCCTTTGAGCATGACATGTACACGCACGACTATGGCAAGCAGCGACTGATCGTGGGAGTGTACGTCGATGACCTCATAATCACTGGAAGCGACGTGGAAGTCCTCGGAAGGTTCAAGAAGTAGATGTCAAAGAACTTCGAGATGAGCGATCTCGGCGTTCTCAGTTACTACCTCGGCATCGAAGTGCAACAGAATTCTACCGGCATCTCCATTTGCCAAAGTGCATACGCGAAGAAGCTGCTGAACACAACTGGGCTTGTGGACAGTAATCCTACAAGGACGCCAATGGAGGCCTGACTCCAACTAAGGAAGGCCGGCACTACGATGACAGTCGACTCCACCAATTACCGCAGCATTGTCGGGAGTCTGCGCTATCTGGTAAACTCTCGTCCTGATCTTGCTTATTCTGTTGGATATGTGAGCAGGTTTATGGAAGCACCTAGGGAGGAGCATCTAGTGGCTGTCAAGCGCATCCTGCGCTATGTAGCCGGAACCAGAGGCTGGGGTGTAAGATACTGCGCAGGGAGAGGAAAGGAGAAGCTCAAGCTGATCGGCTACAGTGATAGTGACATGGCCGGTGACGTTGATGATCGTAAGAGTACCAGCGGAATGATCTACTTCCTCTCAGGCGGCGCGATCTGCTGGCAATCAACAAAACAGAAGGTAGTTGCTTTGTCTTCCTGCGAAGGAGAATACATTGCCGCTTCGATGACAGCAACACAAGGGGTCTGGCTTGCGCGACTAATGGAAGAACTCATCGGGAGAGAAAGCGATCCACCAATGCTATACGTAGACAACAAAGCTACAATTTCCCTGATAAAAAATCCAGTTCTGCACGACGGGAGCAAGCACATAGAAATCAGATTCCACTACCTTCGAGAATGTGCAGATTGAGGGCTCATCAAGATTAATTTCATCCAAACAGAGGAACAACTTGGAGACATTTTCACCAAGTCCCTGGCGCGGGTAAAATTTGAAGAACTACGCTAAAAAATCGGAGTTCAAATAATAAGGTAGATATAGCACAACTTTTAGGAGGAGATTGTTAAATAAAAGTTATGTTCCTTGTTTAGTTAGGTTGTTTTTACCTCAAAACTTCTGAATTCACGCCAATGGAAGAGCGTAATTCTAGTTGCCATTTTTTGGCCAACTTGGGCGAAGTATTCGCCCACTTTTCTATTTCTGTGTAATTAGTTTTTCTATTTTTGTAATTAGATTTGTTATTTAAACGATTCAACTGAAGAGAAATAAAATATCGAGTCTTCAGCAAATCTCAGCGAATCTCTCTCCCTCTCTCCTTTTACTTCCGCTATTTTTTCTTTCGAAGAAACCTTCGGCTAGTTTTTTCTCGACATTTTCCTCTGAATTGCCAGAGTCAACACCGGGCAGTCTCTGGCTAAGTGACCCTCCTTTGCGCATCGGAAGCAGGCCCCGGAGCAAGCTAGGCACCGCCCCCAATGGGTCTTCCCACACTCGCTGCACTTGGGTCGATCGTCTGCCCTGCCCTCTCTTCCCTGTTGGCCCCGCCTGGGATCGCGGCGCCGTCTGCTCGTCATCTCAGTGGCGGCGATGAGGATGAATCACGGCGCCATCTGGCTGGTCGCCGCGGTGGTGGCGATGAGGATGAATCGCGGCGGTCACCCTAGTCACGACGTCGCCTCCGTCTCTCGGTTGGTGAGCGGGACCCACAACGGTCATCTCGGTCACTACATTGTTTCCGTCTCTGGGTCGACGAGCGGGATTCGCTCGGTCCATCGGTCCACTCCATGGCCCGTGCTACTCTCAGCGCGTCAGCGTAAGTCGTAGGTGCTATCGCTTCAACCACGTTACGTATCTTCCGGCCCAGCCCCAGCATAAACTGGCAGGCTGTCCTGTAGTCGGTGTCCACCAAGTCCGGGGCGAAGCATTTCAACTTGGCGAACTCTCTGGCATAGGCAGTAACCGAACGCCCTCTCTGTTTCACGTCCTCTGGGAAGTACGCCTCTACAAAGGCCTCCTTAAATTCTGTCCATGAAATTCCTCCCCCTGGGTCTAATAAGCTCGGCATCGGCCTGCAGCATACCTGAGCATTGGCACGCAGCATGAATGCTGCGCATTCCACCGTTTGATCTTCGGGGCAGTTTGTGAGCCTGAATACGATCTCTATGGAACTCAGCTACAACTGTGCCTCGGTCGGGTCATCAGAGGTCCCCTTGAAGGTCTGTGGGTCACCTCGCTTAAAATCCCGTAGGCACCTGGCTTCCCTGGTGGAGGCGGAGTCATTCGCAGGCTGGCCATCGGACAGGTTTCGTACTACGACCCGCAATACGTTGACCAATTCCACCGCTGAGTCTCAGGCGGGCTGGAGTGTCGCTGGCCATGAGCACGTCACCGTTACCTCGGGCCCCTCCCCTGTGTTCTCGCGGCCGGGACCCTATCTCCTCACGCTCCTACCCCTAACTGAGGTTCGCCTACTGGGTGGCATATCTACCCCTAGCAATAGCGATGAGGTTACATACTATTCTCCCCACTTCTATGAACAATCACAAGGGCATAAGTTGTGTACACATGCAATGGCATTAGCCAGACACACACAAGCATAAATCTGGCACATCATGGAACATATCAACATCAGGACAAGTGCGTACATCTGTAATTCTCTCTTACACTATATACACATACCTGACAGTGACGGTGTGGTTGCTGGAGGACCTTGGAAATGCCTTAGGCCTACATCGTAGACCAGTCTACAAGATCTGTGACCTAGGGCTCTGATACCAATTGTAACGCCCCTAATTTTCTCTACCCTAATTAGTGACGTTACTTTATACTCGTCAAATCAACAGGACAAGAGTTCACGTGGGACAGTCTCAATAACGATAATGCATTCATCAATATAAGCAGTTCATACCTAGGAAAACAATTACGACAACTTAGCCTAGAAGTAATCAACAGAGAACTAGAGGAAACAATCGCAAAACTATGAACCCAAAAGAATCCAACAGGTGCCTACGACACTACAGACTGTCCTCAAGATTTCCATGGCCCTTCGCCATTGACATATCATCAACATACAAGATCAAATAGATAAACAAACCACACAATTGTCAAATTGACTATGAGTGTACTTATGCTCCACCATGAAGTGATCAAAATTCATATACCATTAACGAGGAGATTGTTTCAGCCTATACAAAGATTTCTTCAATGTACACTACTCGAAAAAAACCTCACTGTGTCGTATATATTTCTTCTTCCAAATCTCCATGCAAGAAAACAGTTTTTATATCAAGTTAAGCAAGCTGAAGATTAAATTAAGCGACCAAAACCAACAAAATTTGAATGGATGGAGATATTCACCATTCTTGAAAGCATGATTTCCAAAAACAAATT
>NW_019646756.1:0-867 GCF_002806865.2 Cucurbita pepo subsp. pepo
TTATATAGCCTTTACAACCTTAACCTATGTGATACATAACTAAAAAATTAAGTGGGCTAGTAAATGAAAAATACTCATAACCTCCATATTAAAATGGCTAGTTAATGGTGCAGTATAGTAACCTATGTGGGTTACAATATAACCTTAACTTCTATATTTAAAACTAGCTTAAATATGACGAACAAATAATTAAAATATAATTAAATAATGTAATTAATAAAATGTGCTTATTGACTCATCCTATGACTAGTTTGCTAAATTCAGCGAAGTTCCTTAAATGCAACTTAAAGTGCATTTAATTCATCTCTTTCTTGAAGCTCAACTTTGCACAACATATAAGGAAGGTCTCCAGCGTATTCTAGAATTTCCATTGAGGAGCTCACCATAACTTGAATATAATTGTACAAGGTTTGTTGTAGCTTCTTGGCTCTCGTTCTTATAATTGGACCTTGAGTATGGAAATTCCTTGGTCGTGGTTCAAATAACACGTGCTTTAAGCGTCCCGGATTACGGTTTCCAAATTAGGTTTTCGATTTTACGCACTTTTTTAATGTTATATACTCTATGTTTCTTCGACATTCTATTCTAAATCATCAAGCTTGATCATTTCCAACAAAAATTTTGAAAAACATCTATTGTTACTCGGTTTTTTATTGTACGTGCTTCAAACGCCCTATATTAGGGTACTGTTTTATACACCGTATTTCTTTGAAATTCTATTCTAAATCATGAAGCCTAATCATTCCCCACAAAAATTTCTTAAAATATCGCATATATCTCGGTTTTTGTAGCACGTACTTCAAACGTTCCGGGTTAGGGTTTTCAAATTATGGTTTCAATTTTAAGCACTCTTTTACTATTTTATAC
>NW_019646756.1:7570-8493 GCF_002806865.2 Cucurbita pepo subsp. pepo
GGCTTGATGATTTAGAATAGAATTTCGAAGAAACGGAGTGTATAAAACAGTAAAAGAGTGCTTAAAAACGAAACCCTAATCTGGGACGTTTGAAGCAAATGCAAAAAAAAACTAAGTAACACTAGATGTTTTTCAAAATTTTTGTTGGAAATGAACAGACTTGATGAATTCGAATAGAATGTCGAAGAAACATAGGGTATATAACAGTAAAAGAGTGCGTAAAATCAAAAACCTAATTTGGAAATCGTAATCCGGGATGCTTGAAGCACTTGCTAAAAAACGAGTAATACTCTACGTTTTTCGAAATTTTTGGAAGGAATGATCAGGCTTGATGACTTAGTATAGAATGTCGTAGAAACATAGTGTATAAAATATGAATGGAGTACTTAAAATCAAAACCATAATTTGGAAACCTTAATCTAGGACGTTTGAAGCACTTGCTAAAAAACGAGTAATACTCGACTTTTTTCGAAATTTTTTGAAGGAATGATCAGGCTTGATGACTTAGAATAGAATGTCGAAGAAACAGAGTGTATAAAATAGTAAAAGAGTGCTTAAAATTGAAACCATAATTTGGAAACCATAATTTGGAACGTTTGAAGTACGTGATACAAAAACCGAGTAATAGGCGACATTTTAAGAAATTTTTGTGGGAAATGATTAGGCTTGATTATTTAGAATCGATTTCGAAGAAACAAAGTGTATCAAAAAGTATACGATTGCTTAGAATCGAAACCCTAACCCGGGACGTTTGAAGCACGTGCAAAAANAAAAAACTGAGTCACGGTCGAGGTTTTTTGAAACTTTCATTGCGAATGATTAGGCTTGATGATTTAGAATAGAATGTCTTAGAAACAAAGGGTATAAAACAGTAAAAGGGTGCGTATTATTGAAAACCTAATTTTGAAACCCTAATCTGTGAC
>NW_019646756.1:20900-22727 GCF_002806865.2 Cucurbita pepo subsp. pepo
GGGAATGATTAGGCTTGATGATTTAGAATAGAATGTCTAAGAAACAAAGGGTATAAAACAGTAAAAGAGTGCGTATTATTGAAAACCTAATTTTGAAACCCTAATCTTGGATGTTTGAAGCACGTGCTAAAAAACCGAGTAACACTCGACGTTTTCTGAAATTTTTGGAAGGAATGATCAGGCATGATGACATAGAATAGAATTTCGTAGAAACATAGTGTATAGAACATGAATAGTGTGCTTAAAATCGAAACCCTAATTTTGAAACCATAATCCAGGACGTTTGAAGCACGTGCTAAAAAAGCCGAGTAACGGTTGACATTTTTCAAAATTATTGTGGAGAATGATCAGGCATAAAACAGTAATTTTGAAGAAACGAAGTGCATAAAACAGTAAGAGAGTGCTTATAATAAAAACCCTCAGTCGGAAACCCTAATCTGGGACGTTTGAAACACGTGCAAAAAAAAAAAAAAGAGTAACGCTCGACGTTTTTCGAAAATTTTGTGGGGAATGATTAGGCTTGATGATTTAGAATAGAATGTCTAAGAAACAAAGGGTATAAAACAGTAAAAGAGTGCGTATTATTGAAAACCTAATTTTGAAACCCTAATCTTGGATGTTTGAAGCACGTGCTAAAAAACCGAGTAACACTCGACGTTTTCTGAAATTTTTGGAAGGAATGATCAGGCATGATGACATAGAATAGAATTTCGTAGAAACATAGTGTATAGAACATGAATAGTGTGCTTAAAATCGAAACCCTAATTTTGAAACCATAATCCAGGACGTTTGAAGCACGTGCTAAAAAAGCCGAGTAACGGTTGACATTTTTCAAAATTATTGTGGAGAATGATCAGGCATAAAACAGTAATTTTGAAGAAACGAAGTGCATAAAACAGTAAGAGAGTGCTTATAATAAAAACCCTCAGTCGGAAACCCTAATCTGGGACGTTTGAAACACGTGCAAAAAAAAAAAAAGAGTAACGCTCGACGTTTTTCGAAAATTTTGTGGGGAATGATCAGGCTTGATGATTTAGAGTAGAATGTCGAAGGAACAAAGTGTATAAAATCGTAAAAGAGTGCTTAAAACTGCAACCATAATTTGAAAACCCTAATCCGAAACATTCGAAGTACGTGCTAAAAAAACCTAGTAATAGGCGACATTTTAAGAAATTTTTGTGGGGCTTTCTTTAGTCCCGGCTATGCCAGCAATAGGAAATCCTTAGAAAATCGAAACTCCCCCATTCGATATGTGAGGAATGATTAGGCTTGATGATTTAGAATAGAATTTCAAAGAAAATAAGTGCATAAAACAGTANCCCGGGACGTTTGAAGCACGTGCAAAAAAAACCAAGTAACACTAGATGTTTTTCAAAATCTAGTTTGGAACCCCTAATCCGGGATGTTTGAAGCACGTATCAAAAAATCGAGTAACACTCGACATTTTTCAAAATTTTTGGAAGGAATGATTAGGCATGATGACTTAGAATAGAATATCGTAGATACAAAGTGTATAAAACATGAATGGAGTGCTTAAAATAAAGACCCTAATTTGGAAACCCTAATCCAGGACGTTTGAAGCACGTGTTAAAAAGACTGAGTAACGGTCGACGTTTTTTTAAATTTTTGTGGAGAATGATCAGGCATAATGATTTCTAATAGAATTTCGAATAGACGAAGTGCATAAAATAGTAAAATAGTGCTTATAATCCAAACCCTAATCCTGAAACCTTAATCTAGGACGTTTTAAGCACGTGCAAAAAAAACTGAGTAACGGCCGACGTTTTTCGAAATTTTTGTGGGGAATGATCAGGCTTGATGATTTAG
>NW_019646757.1:0-799 GCF_002806865.2 Cucurbita pepo subsp. pepo
ATATATTTTCCCTTTATTTTAGTTGAATTACATTTATAATAGCTTAAATATGAGATATTTAAATTTTAAAATATATAATAAATTAAGAATAAAATTTATCAAGATTCTATATGGTCAATTTCATCATCAAATGGCAATGATTTTAATATATATAAATCAAATAAATCAAATCAAATTTAATTCATTGGTTAATGTCACCTCAAATAATTAGTTAATATATATAATTTTAATTAAAATGGAGAGCTTCTTACTTTATTTATTAAATTAAAATAGTCAAAGTCTACCCTTAATAAATATTGTTCGTTTGGACTGTTACATATAGTTGTCATCCCTACCATTTCCATATGCGTCTGCTAGAAAGAGATTTCTATACCCTTATAAACAATGTTTCGTTCGTTATATTTCACAACCCACCCCCTTGAGTGCCAGTGTCCTCGCAGGCACACCGTCATGTGTATGGTTCTGATATCATTTGTAACGGCTCAAACCCACGTATGTTTTGGCTCATGATGTATCGCCATCAGTCTCATGATTTTAAAACGCGTTTGTTAGGGAGAGGTTTCCTCACCATTATAAGAATGTTTTGTTCGTCTCTTCAATCAATGTGGGATCTGACACGTATGTTATGTGATGAATGCTATTTTAGTGATATGTACACGTAAAAGTCAATTATCGGATCTTACGACGTGTATTATCATGTCGAGTATGTGGCAATTACACATTTATACACGTTATACATGTTTGATCTCATTAGAAACGTTACTTACTAATTTTCGATTATTTCCAAAAAAAAAAAAAA
>NW_019646757.1:1734-4885 GCF_002806865.2 Cucurbita pepo subsp. pepo
GATCAATTATAAATATTTGTAATCTAACAAATTTTTTATATTAGCTTTATTGAAGATTTAATTTTTTTAATATTAAATTATTCAAAGTAATTATCAATAAAGATTATAACTTTTGTTAAATATAATAAAAATATAAAGTAGTTTTTATGCAATTTTATGGACTAAAATGATTTTAAAAAATAAAATAATATTTTGAAGCTTAATTCTCTTTATTATTGATCGGGGATTAAATTCAATGAAATTACAATTATGCCCTTTAAATTTCTCAAAATTATATCATAATTTCGCGTCTTAAATTAATAATTAAAAAATAATCATGTTAATTAAATTATAATTAGAACTAATTGCAATTTTCAGTCATATATATTACATTAAAAAAAAAAACCGTTTTTTTTTTTAATTCAATTAATTCTCAACCAATATCTTAGCTTAGGGTCCAACAAAGCATACAAAAAAACATGTGTCAAATGTTATTTAAGGGAATATTCGATTGTTGAATTTTAAATTAATTAATAAATATTCGAAATAGAAATATTGCGACAATATTTATACATTATTATTTTTTTAATAATCAATCCCTTGATTTGTTCACACTATGAGTCAGACTTTTATTATTATTATTATTTATTAACAAATGAAAATCCTCTGAAAATTATTAAACCCATGAATGATTATTTTAAGTGCCTAAGATCACGCCACCACAATTTTAAATCACATTTAAATCGCTTAATTAATAATAAAAAAATACATTCTAAAAGAAATTGTTATTAGGAGATGTAATATCGATCGCTTTAGTCTGGTAGTTTCACGGGTTTAAAACACGATAAATATTTTGTTTCTTTCTCCAATTGATATGGGATCTCGGGAGAAATGTTTTGTTTCGCTCTCCAACTGAGGTGGGATCTCGGAATCAATAGGGCCACTGTCCTTGTTGGTATATCGCCCAGTAACTGGCTCTAATATCATTTGTAATAACTTAAGCTCACTGTTAGTAAATATGGTTTGTTACTTATCGCCGTCAGTCTCACGGTTTTAAAATGCGTCTACTTATAAGAAGTGTTTCGTTCATTTCTACAACCAATGTGAGATCTCACAGTACAAGAGACCATTGGAATATTTGATGAAAAGTTAACACCATTATAAGGAATGTTTCGTTTTTCTCTCGAATCAACGTGGGATCTCGCAGTATGGAATACCAATAGAATATTTGGTGAAAAGTTAATGTGTCTGTGAATATTGATATTTCAACTTAATAAAATCAAGCGACGGCGGTTATAGGTTACTATTATTTTTATTAAAAAACTAATAGAAAATTCATTATGTGAAAAATCCCGATAAATTGCAGTCACGTATAATTTTTGTCTTGACCTAATTACACGCATAAAAAAACACGGACTTAAAAAGCGGCATATCACTCGTAAAACTAGAATTAACATACTAGTATTAGGCTCGAATTTGGAAACGGATTAATATTTATGTAAAATAATTAAAAGAAAATGAGTGTCAACAACACTAATGATTCTGTAGGCAAAATTTTAAATAATAATTAAAAAAAAAAAAAAAAAANATTGGTCCCCCATATGTGTCTTGGCATTTCATCAAGCACTTAACGTGCCTTCTCATTGGCCTGCACTGGGCCCCACTTCTCATCTTTAATTTTCATTCTTTTATATATATATATATCTATATATCTATATATATTTAAATTGAATTTTTAAAAAACAAATAATTTAGTTTAATTTACAAGTTCAACACGAACAACCCAATCCTACATTTTTTTTTAATTTATATTTTAAAAATATTTTAACGTTTGTAACTGATATTAGTGATGTGTTGTGACAGGTAAATGTTCGATATTTGAAACCGGTATCGTGTATAAATGGAGCTTTTAAAATAATAACAATAAAGAAAAAAACTACCCGACAACCCAACCCCACCTAAAGACGGAAGGTTGGGTTGGATTAGGTTATGAAGTCTATTCGGTCAGCACGTTTATAGGTCACCTTGAACCTCTCAATATTTGGGCCGGCCCATTTATTTCTCAGGTCACCTTGATCTCTCAATATTTGGGCCGGCCCATTTGTAATTTGAGAAGCCCATTTATTTCTCGGGTCATCTTGAACCTCTCAATGATTGGGCCGGCCCAGATAAAAGGGAAAGAACATCGCTATAAATACCCAAATTTTGACTACCAGTGACATTCCTTTTATCACTCCCTTTCTCTGTTCTTGGCGTTCGTGGTTTCTCCCATTCTTCTTCTCGGAAGCATCAGGTCAGTTTGTTTCTCGCTGAGTTTCTACAGTCATGTACCATTTGCTTCGCAGAATCATTCTAGTTAGAACTCCATTATCAGTCGGATCGTTTTCCGGATCTCCGTTGAAATCTCTTAGATTCTTATTGACTTCTTCCGAGATTGTATCGTCTCCGAAATCTGCGTCGTTGGCTTCTAATTTTGTTGATTTTGAGAGCAATGAGAAGCCTGTGATTCTGTTATTTAAGAATCACGGATTCTCAAAATCACAAATCTCTGAGCTTATCAAGAAATTCCCTCAAGTTCTATCAACAGACCCCGAAAAAACCCTATTGCCCAAATTGTTGTTCCTCCAATCTAAAGGCCTTTCTTCTCCTGAGGTTGCTAAATTAGTTTGTGGATTTCCTGCTATTCTAAAGCGAAGTTTAAACAGACAAATCATTCCATCCTTTAATTATATTCATGATTTGCTTCAAACTGAGGAGAAGACTATTGCAGCCATAAAACGGTGTGGGGGTCTTCTCACTTGGGATCTTCACAATTCTGCTCGTCCCAATGTTGAAATTTTGAGACAAATTGGAGTGCCTGATTCAAACATTGCAAGCATTCTTAGATCCCAGCCTCGAGTGTTTTTGATAAGTTCCATTCGATTTAAGGAGATTGTGGAGGAAGTTAAGGAAATGGGATTCAATCCTCTGCGATTGAAGTTTGTTGTTGCTGTTTTTGCTCTGCGAGCAATGAGCAAATCTACATGGAAAAAGAAGGTTGAAGTTTATAGGAAATGGGGATGGCCGGAAGAAGAGATCCTTTTTGCTTTTAGAAGGCACCCATGCTGTATGATGGCTTCTGAGGATAAGATTAACGGTGTAGTGGATTTTTTTGTCAACCAAATTGGATGTG
>NW_019646757.1:5377-9627 GCF_002806865.2 Cucurbita pepo subsp. pepo
TAATTTGAGAAGCCCATTTATTTCTCGGGTCATCTTGAACCTCTCAATGATTGGGCCGGCCCAGATAAAAGGGAAAGAACATCGCTATAAATACCCAAATTTTGACTACCAGTGACATTCCTTTTATCACTCCCTTTCTCTGTTCTTGGCGTTCGTGGTTTCTCCCATTCTTCTTCTCGGAAGCATCAGGTCAGTTTGTTTCTCGCTGAGTTTCTACAGTCATGTACCATTTGCTTCGCAGAATCATTCTAGTTAGAACTCCATTATCAGTCGGATCGTTTTCCGCATCTCCGTTGAAATCTCTTAGATTCTTATTGACTTCTTCCGAGATTGTATCGTCTCCGAAATCTGCGTCGTTGGCTTCTAATTTTGTTGATTTTGAGAGCAATGAGAAGCCTGTGATTCTGTTATTTAAGAATCACGGATTCTCAAAATCACAAATCTCTGAGCTTATCAAGAAATTCCCTCAAGTTCTATCAACAGACCCCGAAAAAACCCTATTGCCCAAATTGTTGTTCCTCCAATCTAAAGGCCTTTCTTCTCCTGAGGTTGCTAAATTAGTTTGTGGATTTCCTGCTATTCTAAAGCGAAGTTTAAACAGACAAATCATTCCATCCTTTAATTATATTCATGATTTGCTTCAAACTGAGGAGAAGACTATTGCAGCCATAAAACGGTGTGGGGGTCTTCTCACTTGGGATCTTCACAATTCTGCTCGTCCCAATGTTGAAATTTTGAGACAAATTGGAGTGCCTGATTCAAACATTGCAAGCATTCTTAGATCCCAGCCTCGAGTGTTTTTGATAAGTTCCATTCGATTTAAGGAGATTGTGGAGGAAGTTAAGGAAATGGGATTCAATCCTCTGCGATTGAAGTTTGTTGTTGCTGTTTTTGCTCTGCGAGCAATGAGCAAATCTACATGGAAAAAGAAGGTTGAAGTTTATAGGAAATGGGGATGGCCGGAAGAAGAGATCCTTTTTGCTTTTAGAAGGCACCCATGCTGTATGATGGCTTCTGAGGATAAGATTAACGGTGTAGTGGATTTTTTTGTCAACCAAATTGGATGTGAATCTTCTTACATTGCCAGAATACCTTCTTTAATTTCTCATAGTTTAAAGAAGAGGCTTGTTCCTAGAGGTTCTGTTTATCAAGTTTTGTTGTCAAATGGTTTGATTAAGAAACATGTGAATCTTCCTTTGTTGTTTGTGTCCACAGAAAAACGCTTCTTAGACAAATTCATCGAGCCTCATAAGAAGCGCATTCCTGAATTGTTCAAGTTGTATACAGAGAAATTAGAGGTTTCTTCAAAATAGAATGCTCATTCTCTTTTAAATGTTAATTTTTGCTTGGGTTCTTTTAGTTCATATGCTTATTGACTACTAAAATTTATTTAAGTTGATGAATTTTGATTTGTACTGTTTACATTGTTAGCTAGATGATGATATGAGCTGATTTGACTCGACGAACGAACGAACGACTTTTGCATTCGAACGCAAGTCGTTTTGATGTCTTAGGTTTAGATCTACATTGTGTTTAGTTACAGAAATGAATACCAAAAATGGGAATGTCCTTGTCCCTCATCTTTAGCTAGTTTCAGTTAATTCTGAATTATATTTCTGCATAGTCTTTGCGTATGGCTGATTTAATAAGCGATGTGCTTTCTATAGCTAATTCACCATGTCGTGACAAGTTGAAAATGGTAGGGGAGTGATATCGAGCTAGAATAGATAGAAAAAATAGAATGTGATTTTGTGCTTTCTATAGCTAATTCACCATGTCGTGACAAGTTGAAAATGGTAGGGGAGTGATATCGAGCTAGAATAGATAGAAAAAATAGAATGTGATTTTGTGCTTTCTATAGCTAATTCACCATGTCGTGACAAGTTGAAAATGGTAGGGGAGTGATATCGAGCTAGAATAGATAGAAAAAATAGAATGTGATTTTGTGCTTTCTATAGCTAATTCACCATGTCGTGACAAGTTGAAAATGGTAGGGGAGTGATATCGAGCTAGAATAGATAGAAAAAATAGAATGTGATTTTGTGCTTTCTGTAGCTAATTCACCACATAGTGACAAGTCGAAAATGGAAGGGAGTGATATCGAACTAGAATAGATAGAAAAATACAATGTGATAAGAGGAACTAGAATAGATAGAAAAATACAATGTGATAAGAGGAACTAGAATAGATAGAAAAATACAATATGATAAGAGGAATCAGTGCACGGCTTCATTGAACAAGCCACTATCCATCTATAACTCGATTGTCAAGTTAGCTCATGTCATTATGTAGCAACGACACAAAGTAGAAAGAAACCCAATTCAAAGTTCATCGAGTTTTCACCCGAGTTTTCACCCATTTTCTTAATTTAGATCATCATAATATTGGTCATAATAAAATTTTGTGAAAGGAACAAAAGAGTAAAATATTTCAAATATATATATATATTTAAAAAAAAAAAAAAAACAATACTTCAAATATATTTTTGCCAAGAATATTATGATCTTAATACAAGAATAGCGGGAGTTGAAATAAGATGGACTTATTGAAATTAATAAAACTTAACTCTCGTAAATAAGAGGTATCTTGTGTTTAATATTTGTTCTTTCAATAAATCATCCCAAAAATTGTCAATAAATCATTCTAAAAATTGAGAGATCTCTTGATTTTTCTTGACGGATATTGAGAGATGTCTTGGACTTAACTATTCTAACCGACTAAAATAAAAGAGGTGTCTTCTATTTAATACTGCTAAAAATGTTTCAATAAATCACTCTAAAAAAATTTGATTTTTCGACTGTACTTGAGAGACGTCTTGGACTTAACTGTTGTAACCGACCTTTATATAAAAGGTGTCTCCCTACTTAATACCCTCCCCCCACAACACCCAGGTTGACTTAACTGTTCGACCCCCGACCCCTAAAACAAAGGAGGTGTCTTCTATTTAATACTGTGCTAAAAAAGTTTCGATAAATCACTCCAAAAAAATTTGATTTTTCCATTTTCAAAGGTACTGAGAGAGATGTCAAAATTTGATTTTTCGATTTTCAAAGGTACTGAGAGAGATGTCTCCGACTTAACTGTTGTAATGAGAGAGAGATGTCTCGGACTTAACTGTTGTAATGAGAGATGTCTCGGACTTAACTGTTTTAATCGACCGTTGAAATAAAAGGTGTCTCCCTATTTAATACCCTCCTCTACAAAAGGTTGACATAACTGTTCTAACCGAAAGTTGAAATAAGAGGCGTCACCCTCTTTAATATCCTCTACTCAAAGTTCACTCCAAAAATTTTTGATTTGGGTTGATTGTCAAAAAAGTTTCCATAAATCACTCTATAAAAATTTTAATTTTTGCTTAACCGTCGTACTTTAAATGTTCTAACAACAAAATTTAATTTTTTCTTAACCATCAAAGATATTGAGAAATGTCCTGTCCGACTTAGCTGTTCTAACTAACTGTTAAAATAAAATTGATAAAATAGAAGAAAAAATATTTTCAATCTAAGATATTTTATTTATTTATTTTTTATTTGTATTATAATTTAAAAAGCATATTTAAATGAGAGAGATATATAATTATATTTTGGTACCAATTTGTTTTTGCACGGTCTATTACTTTTAAAGTTTCGCGGTTATGCCCCAAATCTCATTGTTATTCTGCATCATCTTCTTCCTCTCCATGTCGACTCTCTGAATTTCGTCGCCACCTTCTCTGTTTCCTCTATCGCTTCCTCAACCACTACAGTTTGTGCTCGATTCATATTGCTCTGTTTGTTCTATGTTCATGACCTAGACGCGCTTGTTGACGACGGGGACCAGCCATTTGAAAATCGGTAATAATCTCTTTTGTTTTTTTTTTTTTGCATCTGCTAGGGCTTTACTTGACCACGAACATTTCTTTCTTCCTTAATTCTTTGTGGATTTTGCTTTTTGAGTGAATTGAGCGAGATTTGCATTTCGTTTGCTTCTTGATGTTGTATTTCGCTTACTCGGTCGATAATTGAGATCACTTCGCTGATACGGTCTTCTCACATCCTTTTCTTCTTCTTTTTCAATTACTGGATTCTGAGGGAGTGTTATCGCTTTTAACAATTTGGATTTATTCGTTTCATTCCGTTTTGTTAGTTATCAGCTAACATGCATTCGGCTACTTTTGACCAACTATGTTTCATCGCTACTCCGGTTGCAACGCTTTTCTTTTGAGTTCCCCTCCCATACAACTGACTGGCAGCTGAACAGGGGGAAAACAA
>NW_019646757.1:10531-11658 GCF_002806865.2 Cucurbita pepo subsp. pepo
TGTGTTATTTTCTCCCTTCTTTCTTTTCTTTACCCCTCACCCCCTCTTGTTTTGAAATAGAACTGTGTATATACTCAATTTAGATATTTTCTTTCATCAATATAAGTTTTTGTCTCCCCAGAGTTTATTTTTGTCAATATCAAGCTAATTTACCCTGGTTCATCGTCCTTTGATCTAGAAGAGATGCAAGTTGCGGGTGATTTTTTTAGTTTTTAGTTTGTTTAAAGATAAGATATTGTATGCGTTGAAAAAAGGTGTACAAAGCTTTGAAGATTATGTAAATGCTCTCACTACGAGAAGCAAACAATGGACCATATAAGGATGCTCTTCAAATAGGATCTTTATGATATAAAATCATCGGCAATGATTGGTCTGCACTTCTAGATTCTTCCTCCTTTAATGGCACACGAAGCTCTCATGACCCTACTGATGAACTGAAAGTAATTCTTCTTTTAGTCCGTCATAATAATCAACCAAAATGCATAAGGAAGTCTGAAAGTGGAAGGGACATGAATAGTGCTTTAACTTTAGAAGGGCTTTTGCCTTTTATTGTTTGGAGGATATTTTGGGCGGTTTCCCTCCTTCATACGCTTGAAGGCTTCTTTCACAGCCTCAATCATGGCAACAGAGTATTGGCGTTTGGAAATTGTGGAAAGTTTTCTTGCCAGGCCCAGTTTCATTATATCTTTTGACAATATAAAGTCCATCCCAAAATTATTTTGATAAAAAATTGTGGAAACTCAAAGTGAAAAGGGAAGTAAAGTTCTTCATGTGGACTCTCCATGCTAGAATCAACACTTTGATGAATTGATGAAATTTAGTGAGAGAACATTAGCATCTCCCTCTGCCCTCCCTCTACTGGTTTGTGCTGCAAAATCACAATGAAAGTCAGAATTTTATCACCCTTAAGTACTTTGTGCTCAATTGCTGTATTGGGCTCTGAAAGTATTTATTAATCTCTTCTAAGAGCTGAAAACATTGAAGCATCTTTCCATTTGAGGGTTATGTATGAAACGTAGAAATAGGAATGTAGATGTAGCATATATTTCTTCTGCAATATTTTGTTCAATGTATTTTGTTTCTATATTAGCATATTGGATTTGCATGGGAGTTACAGAGTATTGTAA
>NW_019646757.1:13550-22660 GCF_002806865.2 Cucurbita pepo subsp. pepo
AGATGTTGCCTCTAGCCACTATTTCTATCATTAGATATTCAAATGCATGCGTGATTCTTTTTTTTTTCTTTTTTCTTTTTGATGTTTTCATAACCGAATAAAGGTCATGTTCTTATCTTTAATTCTTTTGGTTGTTCTCTGTTCAGATGAATGCTCGGCATTTGATGCACTGCAAACTTTAGCTGATTTGTCTTTGATGATGCCAGACACTACTGCTGACACTGGTAAAAATTATTCTTCAATTAAAATTTATTTTTGAGGCTTGTCTCATGAAAGCTACTTATACATTGTGTTTTGGTTCGTTTTTTTTTTTTAATTCTTTTGGTTGCCAACTATTCTTCATCGCTTCATGCATCTCTAAGCTGTTTCCTCTTTCTTCATAATACTATTGGGGAAAGCTTACAGAAAGGTGGCGTATGAACTGATTGTTTCAAAATATGGAGTAAATGTGATATTGGTTGCCATAAAAATTCAGTAAATAGAATGCCAACTAGAAAAAAAGAAGAAAAAAAGTTAGGTCAGTATAAAATGCCAGCAATTGCTAGAGGTGAAGTTGTAATCTTGATTTAACTGAAACTGGGGCTAGCCATAAGTGCGTAGGATGTTGACTAAATGGACAATTGTAGTTTGATTGACACTCAAGTTACTCAACTTGCATTCATCTAATTTTTATTCCAGCAAAGAAGTTTCCAACATATGGGCATGTTGCAATCTAATATTTAGGATGGCTGCACACATTTGATTTAATGAGCTAACTTTGGTCATATCCTCTATGTTCAAACTCTCCCAGCTTGTAAATCAATGAACTCTTGCAATTCAATTGGATATGCTTGAATTTATTAGATGAAATCAAATTTGGTGGCTTTGAAATAAATTCTTTGTTTTGTGACTATCATTATCAATTCCTCCCCCCTCCCCTTCCTTCCTCAACCATTAGAGTGATGATGAACATGATCATTTTGTTTCTCTATATTAGAGCCTTCTGCAAAGGTTAAAGAAGAAAATCTTGATGTCATGGACAAGTCTAAAATGAAAGGGAATCATTCAGTTGTGGGAGCTGGAATCTCTGCTTCCAAGACATCTAAGACGGGAAAGGCTTCAGGCAACAATGTTGGTCCTATTCCTGAAGCAGAAGGAATTCAAGGATCCAATAATGGAAATCGTAAAAGGAAACAGAAGTCCTCTCCATTTAAAGTAAGGATGGATTGGAATCATAATTTTGCTGGTTTTAAATTGCTGCTGTTTTTTTTTATCATTTGTCTGTTTTGGAATGCATTTTGACAATATGGAAATTTATGGTCACAGATTTCATCTAAAGATGAAGATAGCAATGATTCTCGTGTCAATGACACTCCAAAAACTAAGGTGTGGGTCTTATTTGATCCTTGTTTTAGAAGAGTCCTTCAGTTCATCTTAATTCTTTATTTTTTAATATGTTATATAGCTAAGAATTTAAAATGAACTCACATTTTGACTTAATGTATTTTGTTATCCTATTATTGTTCTTTTTTCTTTTTCAAACAAGAATCAAACTTTCTATTGATGGATGATAAGATAGAAAAATGTTCAGGGATTCAAACACTTGTATGGAGTGAAAAGAAAACCAAACAACCAAAAAACTTTTCATCTATAAGAAGCTTCCACTGTGACCTGATGGCAATATTCCAAAGAACATTAAGCTTGCCCTTGAGTTGAGAGCCAAAAAACTTCTATTGATTTTTTTTCTTATAATAAACTAATAGGAAAAGAGAAGAAAGCATACATAAGTAAGGTGAGAAGATATCAGCCCAACTAAAACCGATTTGATTACGAAAAGTTCTTCCATATGGCGATAATTAAATAATTGTCGTAATTTAGAGAAAAGTGCCTAGGTGGGACTCTATACGGAGCCATATCCTTGCCATCCAAATTCAAAAACATAACTTTTAATAGTATAGGTCCATAGTGGTCAGATTTTAAATCTTGCTTAGAGTTTCCTCAAGGGTAAACTTAGATAATCGAAAGGCTGGGCCTCAGCTAAGCATTAGAATGCCTGTGCTTTAAAAACCATTTCCTATGGGAGACAAAACAAAGTACCAACCTTCTGCTCTGAACTTGCAACGGAGGAACAAATGAGCTAGTGCTACATTTTTTTTTTTGAAGGAAAAGGCAGGAAACAGAGGGAGATGATGCCTTAATTTTAAATCTCCACTGAAGCCTATCTTGGTATTGATACTTCTGTGAGCAATAGCGCCTAGGAAAAAATTAATTGCCTTAGGAACTCTACCTATCCTGACTTCCTTCCTGTTAATACTTATCTCTAACAGTTGTGCCTTTGAAGGTTTACATGGTGAACAACAACAATTAACCAGTACTTTCATTTCTCCTTCGTGTTAACTTCATAGATTTTGGTTTTCCATTGCCCTGTATGTTTCTAAGAAAGGCTTTATGCTCATGATTTTGTTTACAATTGGCTCTTGCTCCAGAAAACTTCGTTTCCCCCCCTAATTTCATACCTTCTGTTTTTGTTTTAGGCTACAGATGATGGAAAGAGTTCTTTTGGTAAAGTTAAACGGTCCCCTCATAATGCTGGACTGGCAAAATCTAGCAAAATATCAAAACCTCTAGATCATCATTCATCTTCTAGTACTGACCATAAAAGAGAAGATGGTGACTATGCTTTATCCACAACACAAGTTCCATCAATTAACCCAATCAGCTTGCCTACCAAAATGAGGAGCAGGCGGAAGATGGACCTGCTGAAGTCGCAAAGAGATTCAAAGATTGCTGATAACATTTTGATTGATCAACTTAATGTAACTGCTCATTCATTAGATGATAGACCACATGATCTCAAGGTTACTATTTCTGGTCATGACATAAATTTTCTTGGATACTGGATCCTGAATTGTTTACTGTATGTTTGTAATTGCAGGAGCAGCATTCTAATTGCCTATCTTGGCATAAATTGCGTAGATGGTGTGTTTTTGAGTGGCTCTACAGTGCAATTGATTTCCCATGGTTTGCAAAATGTGAGTTTGTAGAGTACTTAAATCACGTTGGATTAGGTCACATTCCTAGATTGACACGTGTTGAATGGGGTGTTATTCGAAGGTATTTTTTTTCAACTTGTCCATTTGTATCCTGTTGACTCATTTCGAGACACTATCTATAGAAGACCAATATTGTAGTTTTGTCTTGATTCAGTTCCCTTGGGAGACCGCGGAGATTCTCTGCACAATTCTTGAAGGAAGAAAAACAGAAGCTAAATCAATATAGGGAATCTGTTAGGAAACACTATGCTGAACTTCGTGCAGGCACAAGGGAAGGACTTCCAACCGATTTAGCTCGGCCATTATCTGTTGGACAGCGTGTTATTGCCATTCATCCAAAAACAAGAGAGATCCACGATGGAAGTGTACTTACTGTTGACTATAGCAGGTGTCGTGTTCAGTTTGACCGACCTGAACTTGGGGTTGAATTTGTCATGGTAATTATGTTTTCATGATTTCTTTATTTTTATGGTTTGTTCATTTGATAGAATTGAGATTGCCGTAGATCCTTACAGTTTCATGTGGGCGATCTCATCCCCAAGTATTAAGGATTCCCAAATAAGACAACGGTTTAAACTACATGTCAGAAACAAGAGACTGTTTTCTGACAGGTTTCTTAATTTTAGATGATGATCATAGGCACAACACTTTGCTTAACGTCGGTATTTTCCACAGAAAAAGAAGCTCACTTATGGATTGTTTTATTTTTAGTTATGTATGTACGATTTATATTTGAGTGGCATGGTTTGACTCCTCCATCACAGGATATCGAGTGTATGCCTTTAAATCCAGTTGAAAACATGCCTGCAAATTTGTCAAGACATGGCGTGACTCTCGATAAGATATTTGGTAATCTCAATGAGGTTAAAATTAATGGCTTACTGAAGGAAGCGAAGATTGAAGACTATATAAAATCAACCAGTAACGATAAACTTGAAAGCACCGATGGTTCTGTGTTTATTTCCCCTTCCACTCATCATATCAACAAATTAATTAAACAGGCAAAGGTTAGTGTTCTGCTACTTTTTTTTTTTGAATTAGATGATATGCATTAGTAGCTTATTTGAGCATATTTCTCCACGTCATCACATTGGCATGCTACCATGTAGCTAAGGTCATATTATTATCAATATAGAATTATAGATTACGTAATTGGATTGTATTCTTCTACATTTCAGACATGCATAATTGGATTCCAAAATCTGCATTCTTTCAACTGAAAACAATGAATGTCACTATGATAGACCTCTAACAAACACAGGTAATTCAGCCTTATCTAGAGCTTTTAGAGGAAGTCAATAGAATCAAGTATTCTTACAGACGATATCCAATAACCAATGCTCAAGTCTCCTCCCATCTGGCAGCTTTGTCCTTCAAAAACTGTAATTCCTTTTCGACCAATCCTTCCAAAAAGAGCCTTAATTGCACTCATTTAAAAACCCTTAGCTTTATTTTACCTTTTGTTTTTCTAAATACTTTTTGAATACTTCTTATTCCTCTATAGGTGTTCTGTCATTCTTCTGTCTTATACACTTAGTTTCATAGAATAACAAAGACTCGTCTTAATTCTGGGGTTTTGAGATAACTGAGTTTGGCTTGAAATGCTTACTCTATAGTTAGGCCTACACATTATTTTTGACCTGCCGGTAAGTGATAAAGGAATTGTTCGTGGCCAGGTCGACCTTGGGTGCTCTAATCTACAAACTAAATTTGGGCTTAATGAGACTGTCGGTATCCAACAGGAGGCAAGTTCCCAACTTTCTGTCCTTGCTCAAATTCAAGCTAAAGAAGCTGATGTTCATGCTCTGTCTGAATTGTCACGTGCACTTGACAAGAAGGTAGTTCATCATATTAGCTTCATATTATCAACTTTATGTCAAGATTTCAATTATAAGAAAACAAGTGTTATATTGCAGTATCAAAAAGAAATTACCATTTTTGAGGATTCTCACTATCTCAAGTCCCACAATGGACCAACTCCCATTCCTCCAATCTTCCTAACTCCCTGCATTTATAATCCAACAAAACCCTCCTAAGTAATTACCATTATATCTTTAATAGTATCCTAATGACATTCCCTATACATTTTCATTAATACTTGTAACATTTTATTTGTCCTACATTTTCATTAATACTTGTAACATTTTATTTGTCCTACGCTGGGAGAGACTAGTTTGAAAGGTAGAAATCTATTTTGCTTTAACCTTTACATCAAATTGAATGTCTTTTAACCTGACTGATGCGTGCCTAAATCTAGGAGGTGGTGGTGTCTGAATTGAAGCGCTTGAATGATGAGGTGTTGGAAAACCAAATAAATGGAGACAACTTGCTCAAGGATTCAGAGAACTTTAAGAAGCAATATGCTGCTGTGCTATTACAGTTGAATGAAGTTAATGAACAGGCATGCGTTTTAATGATCACATTTCCAGCTTAATCCCATTTTTTTTTATTCAAGTGCTTATTTTTCTTAGTATATATAGGTCTCCTCTGCTCTGTATAGCTTGAGGCAGCGCAATACGTATCAAGGGACTTCACCATTAATGTTCCTCAAGCCAGTGCATGATTTGGGTGACCCTTGCTCTTATGCTCAAGAACCCGGTTCCCATGTGGCTGAAATTGTGGGAAGTTCCAGAGCAAAGGCTCAAACAATGATCGATGAAGCAATGCAGGTTTAACCTTTACTATTATCTAACCATTTTGATCATCAGTTGGTCGGTGTTTAGGTATTATGAGTAGTCTATCTTCCGCTGGATGTTCATGTAAATAATGGACATACTTGTCTAGTCAATTGTTAACTAATATGAATTTTCACAAAACTATTAATTACTAAATTACTTCGTAGGACTAATTTTTTCTTATAATTTCAACTAATTGACTGCATAAATCAAATTTCAACTAGAACAATCTGTAGAATAAAATACACAATTTCATTTCCCAAACATTAATTCTCTTGCATTTCCATATATGTATCTTTAAGATTGTGTACCTTTTAAATCCCATATTTTAAACCCTCAGATATTTAATATCTATATCCATTGAACAAAATTCACTATCCAATCAAACCATTAGAGAGACGTAATGTACTTCATGATATTTAGATTTGCTTAAAAGTAACTGTGATTATCATGCATGTACTTCAAATCTTTACACTGTAAAATTTCATCAAGTTATTGAATCATCCAAGTCCTAAATGCTTCCTTCAGAGTCCATGTTGGAGATCTCTTTTCCTGTAGATTTTGTGCTTCCTCTGACTTCATTTGCTGTTAACAATCATTTCAGGCAATTCTTGCTCTGAAAAAAAGAGAAAGTAATTTGGAGAACATTGAAGAAGCCATTGATTTTGTGAGAAATAAACTCTCAGTAGATGATTTGGCCTTGCCAACTGTGAAATCAACATCTGCAGATACTAGTAATGCCACTCCAGTATCTCAGAATCATTTCAATGCGGGTGCATCAAACCCATCAGCTGCTAATTATGTAGTTGGTTCCAAGTCCAATAGCCCATCCGACAAGCCTGAAGTGGAGATCCCTTCAGAACTTATTGCGCACTGTGTAGCCACTTTACTCATGATTCAGGTAAAGGGAGCTTCATTCGAGTCTTCCTCTCAATTATGTATTATTTGTCCGGAATGATTTTGAATCAATGATCTATGACCCCCAATTTGTTTCTGATTTTCTGTTTTGCATAAATAAGAAGATTTGGTTGTTTATTCATCACAAACTGATTCATACAGTTCAAGGGGATATTAGAAGAGGGACTTCTTACACTGTAACCGTTGACAAATTGGTGTTGCAATTTTTTCTTGTTTTGTGGAAAGGCAGGGAAATCGTCTCATTAGACTTGTCGAGTATTATTGTGATCTTGCATATTGTTGGTTGCGAATCATGTACATAATAGTCAAGTACTTTTAGCATGCTTGGTTCTCGTTTCTCTTGCGTATGAGGATAATAGTTTGATTGTTGCTATAAACATGCAGAAATGCACAGAACGACAGTTTCCGCCAGCTGATGTTGCTCAGGTACTGGATTCTGCTGTCAATAGTTTGCAGCCATGTTGTCCTCAGAACCTTCCACTATATGCAGAAATACAGAAATGCATGGGAATTATAAGGAGCCAGATACTTGCGCTTATACCTACATAGGTTCAAATCTGCTTCCCATGTGTTAAGACAAATTGAAAAGGTGAGTAAATACGTCTTAGATATAATATTTTGGCCTCACTTTTTGAATTATAAATGTGTATCTCCTTGGCTATCAGTTTCTTTGTCTGACTGTACCATAGACTGGAATTATGTATAAATCCTTGTAGTTTGAGCAAATTGTAGTTTCATTGAATGAAAATCAATCTTCTACCTGCTTCTGCATTAGTCGTATTGTTCCTTCCTCTTTTTAATCAGCTTAAGTACTTTTCCTTTAGGGGTAGCTTAGTTACTTATAGCTTCATGATTTTGGGTTAGATTTTGAGACTATAATCTTCATTTTCGTTGGTGATTATTAATCCTTTGAACTAGAAGTCTAGAATATCTAAGCTGGTAGAAAATTAATTATGTTCAAGGCTAGTTGTAAACGCTTAGAAGCAAATCACTGTCTAGAAGAGGCATTTAAGTGATAGAAGCCATGAATGTATAGGGAAAAAACTTCTCTTACCATCAAATGAATTCAAGCCATTGGATTTAAAGAAAGTTGCAATTTCATAACAAAAGAATGTTGCAATATAAGAAAGGGAGGCTAAACAGCGATTTTTCGCAAAGTGAAACCAAGTCAATCAAGTGTTTTAGGCTCATGAATCTGAGATTTAATAGTTTTCCTTGTTCAAAATACCAGGAACAGCAACCCTATAGGGCTTAAAAACTGCCTTGTCGACTCCTTCTTCAAGTTATTCCCCATTCTTCAGAAGACTGAACTATTGGCAGTTATTAGGAAGGTCCATGTCTTGTTTCAGCTCATAATTTCAACTTCTTTTTGGTCTTCTTCCCCACACTTGGAGTCCTCAACAGTCTGCAGCACAACAGATTTACCATGAGGATGTAGAGGCAACACTAGAACTATATAGAGCATAAACAAAACCATTTAGGAATTTCAACCTTTTGCTTTTCATTCTCTTCTTGTTCCTTTTCTTTTGTTTGTTAGGCTCAGAATTCATGGCTTCCCCTTCATCTGATTAGCCCTGTACCATCACCATAACCGGGTTAAATTTTACTAGAATGATGGGGCACCAACACAAGAGCTCCAGTGAAAAAACCTTAGGGTCGTCGAATGAGTCCACATGGTGAATATTTTTGCCAGAACCTGAAATGCCACCTGATAAAACATCATAGGTAGTGAGGAGAAGAGAGAAGGTTCGAGATAGTGTTCAATCATGCATCTTCAAAACCTCAAAAACTTCCATGAGTTCAACGATCGCATGGTGGGACATTGAACTATCATAAATAGTACATTAGTATCTTATCCACTTATCTATGATAGATACTCTGATTGGCAACTTAAAAGCTTCAGTCATAGCTTTTTTTTTTCGGGGAAAGGGCATCAATGAAATTGTTTCTTTCTCGGGGGAGAACACGGCAAGTTCTCTCCCCTCTCTCTCTCTATGTAGTCTTTAGATTTCATTGCCAAGAAGTGCATCAATGACTATTTGAGTCGATAACTCACAACAAGCTAGAGTTACATTCTACTCATCTAGTGTTCGGAAATGCAACCAAAATCAAACCAATAAGGACTTATTTCTCCTAACCCACCAGAACCACATATTAGTGACCACGTAAAGGACGACGACTTAACTGGTACGGAATCTTCGGAATGAAACCTAAAGGCAAAACAACAAAGGTGTAGCCCCAAAATATAGATAGATGATACCAAAATATTACAAGGAGGAATGGACAAAGAGTACGATGAAATGACTAATTTTTGGTAGTATGATAGCAGAGAGTGAGGAATCTTCAGGGGATGTCCAAGGACTGCAAACACCAGTCTTTTGCTAATGATCTGACCTCCTAGCCTCTAACATTGTACTACTATCAATGCCCCAACGTAAGTTGGACATGAAGAAAATTTCAATCTTAGTGGGACCAAACAGTCATC
>NW_019646758.1:0-14302 GCF_002806865.2 Cucurbita pepo subsp. pepo
ACAATCGCTAGTCCGCTGCCTTCAAAAGTGCGATTGTGTCATCTGGCAACAGCCCATCAACGAGAGCTATCCCAACCAACAGACTTAGAGGTTGTGCAAACTTGCCTGGTGGGTCCATATTCGCATGTGTGGGTCGTGTGTAAAGAAGTACTACACATTCAATTCAGCCCAGACTAGAAAGCGGCCTAGCCTAAAAGAATGTAATTTAAATTAAATCCTCGCCATCCACAAATATAATTAATATTAATTTGTGTAATTTAAGAGAAAGAGATGTCTACGTGTGTCCCGATATTTCTAAAAAATGAGTCCAAAAAATAGAAAATAAATATCTTTTACTCGGTCAAGACTTATAAACTTTTCGAGAGCGACACCTAACTGGAAGACACAAACTTACACATCTCGACTTAAAAAAATACATTTATTTATTTATTTATTTATTTGCATTATTGTCTATTTCTCTTCGATTATAAAAATTAATATTTAAATCGGATTTGTGTATGATGAATTTTCCACCTTAAAACTTTCAGATAGTCCAAAATATTTGAAAAAAAAATCCGACCTAAATATCAGGTTCAATTTCTATAAAAATAAATCAAAATCAATAAAAAAAAAAAATTAATGGTGAGGTTTAGCTGTCTCGTTCGAACTAAACTTTTATTAAAAGGGCATTTCGTTACAATCTCTCTTCCACGGAAACAATATGCCTAACTTCACTTCCCTTTGGTTTCTCCTCTTTTCCTCCTATCTTTTCTCCAACTTCTTGTTTGATTCAACTTTTACATATTCAAATGCATCGACACTGTTCCCGCTTCAACAAGAAGGTGATGCTCTATTCCAAGCTGGTTGGTGGGTCAATCAAAATATCTCACTTCGTTGTAAATGGAAAGGCATAACTTGTGATGCTTCGGGAAGTATTATAATGATTCAGGTACGAAGGTCATTGCCCAACGGGTCTACTCTACACAACTTGAATTTCTCATCTTTACCTAACTTGAAGGGTCTTTATCTCATTAATTCTAGTCTCCAAGGGGGAATTCCTCCCGAAATATCTCAACTCTCCAAACTCACCTCTTTGTTTTTAGGTTCAAATGATCTTTCCGGTGAAGTTCCTTCAGAATTAGGAAACTTGACAAATTTATTAGAACTTGATCTTAGAAACAATATGTTCACAGGTACGATCCCTTCAACCATAGGTCGTTTGATCCATTTAAAGACTCTAGATCTTTCCCACAACCAAATAGGTGGATTTATTCCATCTCAAATAGGGAACATGAAGAGCTTGACAGGCCTGTATTTAGGCAATAACTTGATCATTGGTTCAATTCCATCCACGTTTGGAAATTTAAGTAATCTATCTAATCTTGTGATGAAACATAATAAGCTTATTGGCCCACTCCCTACCACCTTTTGGTCTTTAACTCAGTTGATTTGGTTAAGTCTTTCCTACAACTACTTTAATGATTCAGTCTCTCAAAAAATTCAAAATTTTAAAGGCTTGGAAATTCTTGAACTACACGAAAATACGTTCTCGGGCCCAATCCTTTTCTCTGTCGTCCATCTTACTAATTTATCCATCCTAAATCTATCGTCAAATAGATTCAATGGAACCATCCCGGTGCAAATCGATCATTTAGAGAAATTGAATATTTTGAATGTTAGTTACAACATGTTTAGTGGTCCAATTCCTACGACTCTCGTGGGACTACTTTATAGTACTCATTCTCCCTCCTATGTCTTAAATAATGGAATTACATTGGAGATTGACTTCAGTCATAACTTCATCGATGGTGAACTTCCCCGTTTCTCACTTGACAATCATTTAAGGCCTACAAGCATCAACTTTAGCTACAATAACCTCGTAGGCAAAATTTCAGATTCCTTCCTTTTCTTTAGAAATGTCAATTTATCGTATAACAAGTTTGAAGGCGAAGTTTGTGATCAAATTCTACATCGTTTTGATGTAAGTGCTGTTTTGGGTAATCAAAAGCTTTGTGGCAGTATTCCCCCGCTTCACCCTTGTGATTCACAAAATCATGGAATTTTCAAAATGCTGATGATTCTGCTTCCCTCAGTTTTCTTTTTCGTTCTCTGTTTTTCTTGCTTCACTCTTGCCTCCATAAGCGTTCCATGTTTCTGATTTATGAATACATGGAGAGGGGAAGCCTATTTTGGGTGTTGAGTAACGACACAGAAGCAATGGAATTGGATTGGAAGAAAAGACTGAACGTCCTACAAAGAGTTTCACATGCTTTGTCATACATACACCATGATTGCATTACTCCAATCATTCATCGGGACGTTACAACCTGTAATATACTTTTGGACTCAAATCTAGAAGCTTTTCTATCCGATTTTGGTATCTCAAGATTACTTGATCATGAGTTATCTTATCATACCACTGTTGGCGGCACTTGTGGATATATAGCTCCAGGTGAGCACATATTAATGAATTCTTAATTGATTTTCTTAAATCATTACTTTTAATCTTTTTCTTTTTTTATTCAGAATTAGCATACTCTGTGGTCATATCAGAAAAATGTGACGTCTACAGCTTTGGAGTGGTGGCATTGGAAGTAATAATGGGAAAGCATCCCCGAGAATTATTGACTTACTTGTGGTCTAAATCTACTCCACGTATATTCATCAAGGATTTGTTAGACTCACGGCTCAAATCTCCTTTACTCCAAATTGGACTGACACAAAGTATACTTCTCACATTGACGTTAGCCTTTGCATGTCTCCATCCAAATCCAAAAGCCCGACCTACAATGCAACATTTGACTCGAGAATTCAACTTTCGAAGGCCCTATCAGGTTGAACTCATATTTAACGAGATTACAATTGATCAACTTGTAAAGCAAGAGATTTATTATGTACATCAGATTTAGAAATTATTAATTTAGATTATGCATTTTCTCTTCATTTATATGTGTTTCGAGTCACCCAGTTCTTACAAACGTAGAACTTGTCATGAAATAGCAACCTGATTGCTTAAAAATCAAGCACTAACCTTTGAGTTCTTGAATAAGGGTAGCCTTCTAATTACTTAAACACCATGGGCTATCTTAAACCTTATCCCGAGGTAGCTTCTTGATGGCTTAAAACCAAGGATGAACCCCAAACATAACATAAACGTATAACACACCTCTGTCATGGTACTTAATAACCTTCAAGGTCTTAAAAGGATTCATTCGAGTGCATAAATCTTGAGGTTATTTGATAGGAGCATTCGAGTCCTTTTCTGTATGTCATGAACATTTCATAATAACATGCATAGTATCATAAGGTTATAACGTATCTCTTAAAGATTCTAGAAGGATCTTGAATCTTAGTTAAGGGTCATTAGGGGTAATTTTGTCCATAATTCTTGACTTATACCCGTAACATGTTCTATAAGCTTTGTGCTCCGGTATATTCCTTCTTATGGTCATAACTAAGTCTCTTATAACCTTGAGAAATCCTTGTGGTCTTAAAAACTTAAAGTCCTTATAGGGTATTTTGGTCATTTACCACATTTTCTTGGTTTAGGTTCTTATAAATAGGTCTTCTTTAGGTGTTCGAGTATTGAAATATCTTACCAATCTTTAGGGGCATTTTAGTCATTTAAACCTTTAATTCTTGGTTTAGTGTCTAAACCTACTCCAATGACTTTGAAAATTTATATGATCTTTAAAGACTATAAAAGAATATCTCTTATAAAGTTTCATCACATTTGGAGATCATCTGGGTCATGAACGAGGTAGTTTACCGTAGGGTCATTATGGTTATTTTACATCATTGCTTAGTTTAGCTATCCAATGACCACCCATTTTCATGCATCACCGTAACATATCATATTTTACCTAGCATTAAAATTTCACAGACAACGGAATTCATTCAGTAGATTACTTTAACGTTACTTGATTCCTAAGTAAAACGTTTGGTTTATGGCCTAACTCATTGTCCTTGGGTCATTTCTTCTATATTCCTTTAAATCATACTTAACTTAAAAGGTTCATATTGTATTCCAAGCAATTCCTACGCGTATTTGTTAAGAAAAAAAACTAAGATGGCTACTTACCTCATCCTTGACATTCGAGTCTTCGATTCTCAAGCTTTCGACATCCAAATTACTTAAAATTTTCTTTGCTAGATCCATTTTTCAGTCTAACGCATACGAATCGTGTATGCATCATTAGTATTGTATATATCTATAACATGGTTTCACATGACGTAGCATGACATAACATACATAGCATTTCATAGCATACATAACATCGTATAATAGGACATTGCATAAAATACATAACATAGCAACATAGGTCAACACATTACATATATAGCATAACATAACACTCCTAGTTATGGTACATGCACGTGGCATGTGTGATATATCACACAATTCTTCCAACCAACCAACAATAGAGCCATTTACTTGTTTGGCCTTAGTCGTAGTCCCTAAATATTCTTAAAGTTGGTTCGTGATTGTACTTCAACATCCAATTTAACCTATATGAACCCGATTTATCTAAAAGTATTGAATACCCTTTATCCAAAATATCGTTTTTGGATAGAGTAAGAGAACAATGTCTTACCATATCGATTTCCCCGTCATGTAATTGTCCTACATTGCCCTCTATGTAACACACCAACATGAGTTTCGTGAATACAGATCTCAGTGTTCAAACTCTTCGGTTCCTCTATCTCGATCACTCTTTGTTTCTCCTTCTCTCTCTACAAGTATGTTCTATGTGTTGAAGGGTGAAGCGAGGGATTTAATAAGGCAGGTCCTGGTTTTCCTTGGCATAATCTCCAATGGATCACGATACGACAACATTTTATAACTTTTTTTTCTTCCTCAAATGACTTTGGGTACAAAATGAATTATGTTCATTTATGTGAAAAATTTTACTATCCTATTTTACTTTGTCTTTTACCGTTTTAAAATTAAAATTGATTTTAATGTCTCGGTAATCATATGTGCACTACCAACATGTTTTAATCTATATATTGACAAACAATTTTCATCCATGTATATGTTACTCAATTAAAATATGCTCGAGATATTCTTACTCGTGCTCAGTTGCTCGATAGCAAACCAGTACACACCCGATGGTTGTTTTTCAACATGTGACTGTTGATGGTTCTCCTTTCTCGATCCTACTCTCTATTGATCTCTTATTGGTACCCTTCAGTACTTGACCATTACGTGCATAGATATTTCCCTGTCAATTTTTGCATGTTCCTACTGTAGATCACTTTTTTACTATCAAGCGTATTCTTCGCTATGTCGAGGGAACACTCTACTTTGGTCTTACCTTTCGTTCATTCATTGTTTCTAGTGCGCGAGTGACTTATTCGAATGCTGACTAGGTTGTCTGTCCCGAAACTCGTAGTTCTACATCTGACTATTCTATTNGAGAAGAGATAGCCATTGATTCTATGCTTCTCTGATTTTGTTCACAGGGACATATGGCAGGCAGCAGTAGTAACAAAAACTTGGACGGGTAATTCCTGCTAGGAACCCCCACAATATATTGTTCACTTTCAACATTAGCTTTTATGATTTTGACTTTTGGTTTCTCAAAGGCCTTATACCAATCAAGATTTATTCCTTATTTATAAACCCATAATCAACTCCGTAATTAGTTTATGTGGGACTCCTCTCACGACAATCCTCTCCTTGAACAAAGTATGCCATAGAGCCTTCCCTAAAGCTTATAGAGCCCTCAAACAACCTCCCCTTAATCGAGGCTTGACTCCTTATTTGGAGCCCTCGAACAGAATACACCTTTTGTTCGACACTTGAGTCACTTTTGACTACACTTTTAAGACTCACAACTTCTTTGTTCGGCACTTGAGTATTCTATTGACATGACTAAGTTAAGGGCATGACACTGATATTATGTTAAGAACTGCCACTCTACAATGGTATGCTATTGTCCATTTTAAACATTAGCTCTCATTACTTTACTTTTAGTTTCTCCAAAATATCTCGTATCAAGTGAGATGTATTCTTTACTTATAAATCCACGATCAACCCCTTAATTAGCCGATACGTTACTCCTCTCCCAACAATCCGTAACCATTCCAACCCCATAACTATAACTAAGTTAGTTTAATGGTGCAACCAATCTATTAAAAATAGTATATATCATTAAGGTCATGACTAAAAGCACACTCAGCCTGTGTTATTTGTAGGCTAAATGGAAACATTTAGAACCAGAAAAGTGTATAGTTTGGTTTTCTTAAACAGGTATTTGTAGATTCGTTTTTGGAGGATTGTAAAAGATATCTTGCTTGAAAAGACCAGACATAACATATCTACTACCCGCAGAAAAATGGGCAATTGAATTACATGCAGGGCCCGGCCCCTGAGGCTACGCTCAAGATTTTCCTGACATGATGTACAGATTTCCTTCCTCCATTTGTTGCCGTGGACTGCAAATTTAAATTGTTGCCCATTTTGCCATTTCTCTTGCTCGTAAGTCTCTTAAATGTCCTCAAGTTTCCACAACCACTCTTTGAATTTGAGGAGGTTTTTGGACATTTGTGTTGTGTATTGTTGGGAGTAAGTTCCACCTTAGCTAATTTTGGAAATTTAGGAAATGATTCTGAGTTTATAACTAAAGGAATACGTCTCCATTCTTATGAGGCCTTTTAGAAAAAGCCCAAAACAAAGTCATGAAAGCTTATGCTTAAAGTGGACAATATCATACCATTGTAGAGAGTTGTGTTCATCTAACAATTTCTACTTCATGGATTGTGACACACTGCATTATCCAAGGTGGTCGAAACAGCTGTTAGATATATATATATATATATATTTATTTGATCTCTTAAGTTTTAAAATTACAAACTTAACTGGAAAAAGAGTTCAATCAGGATTTCATATGCTTTACCGGCGTTCAAGAATAAAATTTCTTGACTTTTTTTTTTTAATTCATGAATTTATTAGATAAATTGAAGTTTTAGAATTTTTGTAGATAAAATTTCAAATTTACATCTCAAAGATTAATTAATTTGTAAAAAATAATAATATTTCAAGACTCTTTACATCAAATTATTTTTTTAAAAAAAATTCATGAGATTGATGAAAAATTAAAGACATTAGATTTTTAAAAAAAAAGGAAGTTTAGTGATACATTACCTCTAAATTTTTAGAGATTAAATTTGTCATTTTTTTCTTAGAAAATGATATAGACTTTTAGCCTTTCGAGTTAATTGCTCTTTAGTTTTTTTATTTTTTTATTTTTATTATTATTTTTTTAAAATTGAGAGTATTAATAAGTTTAAGGGTATTTATGAAATACTATTAAAAGTTTAAGGTTATTGTTAAAACAAAATACTAACGATTTTGTTCAAAACTAGTGGTAAGGGTATTAATGAAATTTTGAAGTTTAAGAGTATTTGAAACAATATTGGTATACTAGAAAACTTCGAATAATTGTGAAACACCGCTAAAAGTTCATGGGATAATTGTGAAACACTATTAAAATCTAACGATGAAGGTGTTTTTGAGATTTTTTTTTAATAGTTTAAAGGCATTACTGAAATTTTTTAAAGTTTAGATGTATTTTTTAGATAAATTATTAAGTGCAAAGTTGAAAAGTATTTTTATTAATTTAGCCTACACTTAAATAGGAGGTGAGCGTTAGATACTAAGACTTGTAACGCTCGGACTTAGTATCTAGTCCATATATTCCAACACGAGTCTTTTTACTATGTTGTCTTTATTTAAATATTTTCAAGAGATTATCTTATCTAGGGTGATTAAGATTGATATAGATAATAACTACCAATTCTTTTAAGTGTTTTTCAACCGTACTTGATATGAAAACCCTCGTTAATTGGATCTAAGAACCCTCACTATCGTCATTCATTCTTATTTTGATACCCCTTCATCTCCCTCTGTATCTACTAGGTTCGAACCTGCGCACATAGAGTTATCTACACCATTTGGTAGTAATCACTCGTGTGCATCAAGGTGTTCCCTGGCTCGTTAGTTCTCTCTTCCATGGCGTTATCTACACTATACGGCGGTGTCATGGGGTTTTGCGACCATTCGTCTCCCTCTCTCTTTTCTTCCCTCTTGTTTTCGATGTTTCTATGTTTTGTGTTTTTGGTGGGCATAACAAGATAGTTGGACTTAATGAGAGTGGAACAGGCATGTCTTTGGGAGAGGTTGCCCGAGAATCCTGGTGAGTCGCCGAAATTCTTGGGGTTGCCATGATCAAGGGTAAACTCACAGTTCGAAGTCTTGAATATGTCAAGGGCCGAACGTTGAGCATCGTAGTGAACGTTGAATACCTAGGTAAAAATGGTCCAAATTTGACGTATCTCAAACGAATCAATCTTAAGCTCGGTGAGTATTAAATATGAGTGTTGAGTTTTCATAAAGATCAAGTATGATGATGTATTGATTCATGTGTTAAATGCCATAGTTGGGTTGGGTTAGATTTTATTTATTCGGTTTGGGTTAGATTAAAATTTTTTAAAATAGAAAATTTGGGTCGGTTTGTAAGTTGACATTTTTTTAAATCAAGCCGACTAACTCGAAAATAGAGTTACAATCTAACTCAACTCTACCTATTTTTAAAATTATTATGAAGATTTAAGAATATTTAATATTTGTCACTAATGTCAGTAATGCTGTAACTTGTGAATGTTTGATATTTGAGTTTTATTAAATTTTAGTTATTAATATAACACTATCGTGGATAAGTATAATTTTTTAAATAATAATAAAAACGTGATAATCCAACCAAGTCCAACTCTGAGGGTTGTACTAGGTTGGGTTGTGAATTCTATTTTAGTTGCTCACNGATTTTAAGTACGGTCATCATGTGTTCGACGATACTTCGGTCTTGAAGGTTCAACCGAGAATCAAATATTCTCGATGTGAATGAATGGTTACGGATAAAATTTTTTACCCATGTTACAAGATCACCTCCCTGATCTAATGGTTGAACGGGAGTTTTTCCCGTTAACAACTCGAGTAGAACGACGCCAAAACTATAAATGTCGCATTTTTCGGTAACCTTCATAGTGTATGCATATTCTGCATCCAAAAACGAGGATAGGTACGGTTCAAGATTTATGTATGAACTTTATTGATAGCTAATAGTGTAGCAATCTAAGCCCCACGGCTGGTAGATATTGTCCTATTTCCCTCAAGGTTTTTAAAACGTGGCTGTTAGGGAGAGGTTTTCACACCCCTACAGTAGCTATTGTCTTTTTTAGGCTTTCCCTATCGGGCTTCCCTTCAAGGTTTTTAAAACACGTCTGCTAGGAAGAGATTTCCACACCCTTATATAGCAGATATTGTCCTCTTTGGGCTTTCCCTTTCGAGCTTCCCCTCAAGGTTTTTAAAACGCGTCTACTAGGGAGAGATTTACACACTATTATAGCAGATATTGTCCTCTTTGGGCTTTCCCTTTCGGGTTACCTCTCAAGGTCTTTAAAACGTGTCTGCTAGGGAGAGGTTTCCATACCCTTATAGTAAATATTGTCCTCTTTGGGCTTTCCCTTTCGGGTTTCCCTTCAAAGTTTTTAATACGCGTCTGCTAGGGAGAGGTTTCCACACCCTTATAAAGAATGCTTCGTTCCGATCTCACAAATAGAAACATTAAGATACTCAAGTCAGAACAAAGAGCTTACCAGGAGCGATGTATCCATACGAGCCTGCAACGACTGACATTGATTTAGAATGAGGCATGTCGATAACTTTCGCAAGACCGAAATCACCAACATGAGCTTCAAAGTGATCGTCGAGGAGAATATTATTCGACTTGATATCACGGTGAACTATCATTGGTTTGCAGTCATGATGCAAGTACGCAAGACCTTCTGCAGCTCCGATCGCAATCGTGAACCGAGTTGGCCAATCCAAGCAACAAGACGACCCGTGAATTACTTCACCTAAACTACCCTTTGCCATGTATTCATAAAGAAGCAGATTGAAACCCTGGTGGTAGCAGTATCCATACAGCTTAACAATATTTCGATGCCTTATCGTTCCGAGCGTCAAAATTTCGGCCTGGAAACTGTTTTCGACGTCGCTCCCTTCCCTATTTGATGCCAGCTTCTTAACAGCAATGATCTGTCCAGTATGAACCATGGCTTTATAAACTGTCCCACAAGCACCCTTTCCAATAATATAACTGTCATGGAAGTTATTTGTGACTTCAACCAGATCATGGAAGCTAAATCCCTCCTTGGGAGGTAAGTAAAAACCCGAGTCCAAGTCCGAGTCCGAGCACGGTATCTCGGCCTCATCTCGACATCTCATTTGATGCAAAATAATCATAATTAAAATGAGAGAAACCCCACCAACAGCACAAGCAATTCCTGTGATGATTTTACCTCTTGATGTATTTTCACTCTCAAAATAAGAATCCCCATTGCAATCACCAAGAGCTCCGCCGCAAAGTCCGTCGTTACCTCGAAAGCTATCGACGTCCATGTTCTGAAACAACGGTGTCAACGGTATCGGCCCCGTAAGGTCGTTGTATGAGAAGTTGCAGACCGATAAACTAGATAGGTTCTCGAACTCTCTAGGAATTTGTCCACTCAAATCATTGTTATTCAGCAGCAGAATTTCTAGAAGATATAGTCTTCCCAGTTCTGGTGGTATTCTCCCTGATAGCTTATTATAACTAAGATCCATTGCAATTTGCAAGCCTAAAAGTGACCCCAACTCCTTTGGAATTTCACCAAAAAACATGTTTCCACCAATCTTCAACTCTGTCATTCGGGACATCTTTCCAACTCCTGCAGGTATGTTCCCTGACAACTTGTTTCCCGACAGGATCAGTAGCTCCAGCTGAGTAAGTGATCCGATCTCATTCGGTAACGACCCCGTAAACGCGTTGTGGCTCAGATCGACTCGTTGAAGCATCTTGCACTTGAACAATTCAACCGGTAACTCGCCATCAAGTCGATTTGATGAAACATTCAAAGTCACCAATTGAGTGAGCTTTCCAATTTCCTTTGGCAGCTTAGATGTGAACAAATTGTTTGCAATTTCAAGCCTTTGCAACTTCTTACATCTTCCAATATCCAAAGGAATCCGACCATGGAATCTATTTTCGCCAAGTTCAATAGCTGAAAGGTTCTCCAAGCTGCAAAGCTCGGATGGAAACGCCCCGGTAAGCATGTTCCCACCGACACGAAGCTGCACTAGAGATCTGCAATTCAGAATCCCAGAAGAGATGTTTCCATATAGCTTGTTGGACTCCAAGTTCAATATACTCAGGTTCGAATGTCGACAAAGGTAAGACGGTATCGTCCCTGTTAGGTTGTTTACTGAAAAATCGACCACCCAAAGTCGGCTATAACGTCCGAGCTGTGAAGGAATGCTACCACTGAGGGAGTTATCAAACAGCTGCAGTTGTACCATCTTAGTCAAATATTGAAAACCAAACGGTATACGTCCTCTAAGATCGTTTATCGATAGGTCGAGCCGTGTCAAGTTCTTCAACGTACTAAGCTCATCAGGTATTACACCAGTCAGCAGATTCTTGAAGAGGAACAGCAAGCGCAGGCCCTTGATCTTACTTAACTCAAAGGGAATGCCACCAGTTAAGGAGTTCTCTGAGAAATCAATCTCTTCCACCAAAGAAAGATTACCAATTTCCTTTGGAATCGTCCCATTAAGGCCATTTCTGTAGAGATACAGCCTCTTAAGAGAGCTGAGATTCCCCAATGCCTTTGGTATGGAGCCAACCAGATTATTAGCATACAACGCCACGACCTCGAGACTCCTACACTTCCCAAGCTCCTCCGGAATGCTACCAGAAAACTGGTTACCCCATAGAACCATCTCGGTTAAGTTACGAAGCATCCCGAGCTCCCTTGGTAGCTCCCCTCCTATCTCGTTTTGAGCAAGACCAAGCACATTAAGACTTCGGCATCCACTTATCTCAGAAGGTATACTTCCAGAGATACCATTCTGTCCAGCTCTAAACCTCTTAAGTTTCGTAAGATTCCCAATAGAACGAGGCAACGATCCAGTTAGCTGGTTCGTATACGCCACAAACTTGACTAACGACGATAACTTCCCGATCTCCTCCGGGATTGAACCACTTAGTACATTGTTACAGATATTCAAACTCCTCAAGACAGATAGATTCCCTAACTCAGCTGGGATTCTCCCCTCAAACATGTTGTTGTTAAGAAAAAGATATTCAAGATATGAACAGTTTCCAATTTCTTTGGGAATGTTCCCAGTGAACTCATTGAAAGATAGATCAAGATAAGTTAAATGAATCAAGTTACCGATAACGGGGTTCACGGATCCAGAGAGCTTCTTCGACTTCAAGTCGAGCGACCATACAACCGGAGCTTCACCAGAAGTGCATTGCACACCGATCCAACCGCACGGTGTCCGGTCCGCAGGGTTCCAGTTCTTTAAACTACCAAACTCATCCGTAAGTGTCCTTTTCAGCTCTAAAAGGGACAGCCCCTCTAAGTTTAACCCTTGTGAAGTACAGAACAAAAGATTGGTACTGAACCAAAATCCAACAAAATTGACTAAGAAGCCTCCCCTTGGCTTTACATTTGCAGACATTTTATCAAACATCTTGCCTACACAAAAACTACCACCAAATTATAAACGAAATCTTAAATCTCAGAGAATGCAAACAAAAAATCAATCAATAATATGAGTAAACCAAGATTCAAAAGAAGCTACAAACCTGATAGCCATAACTATTCCGCCATGTCTTCTTCCAACGAGAAGCTCAAAACCATGAAGCTCATAAATCGAAGAAAACGAAATGGAACAAGAAAAAGGGGCAGATCGAAGATGAATTTCAGAGCATTTGCAGTCAATAATTCGGCAGAAAGAAGAAGAACAACAACAAAATCATCACAATCTCTATCACTTTGCGGCGGAAATCGAACACTTGGCGATATTACATTCAAGAACACATTGATAACAAACCCCCAAATTAGCGATTAAACCAAACCCAAAAAAGGAAAATGGATTATTTAAAGGAAGAAGAGAAACCAGAGATCATTCCGTGAAGCTAAAATGGCCGACAAAGAATGGGTAGCTGATTTTAAGTGGTTGGAAAGACGAGAGAACTGTGAGTTCATACACAACTTGTAAGAACAGAAACTTCGAACCTTTTCCTCTCCAATACTCTCCTTTTTTCCTTCTTTCTACAATTTATTTATATATATATATATATATATCTTCTCTTCGCCAAGCTGATCCTCAGAGCTTGGTCGTTAATGGAGTCCTCATATCATATTCCGTTTAATAAATGAAGCCATTGAAGAAGAAGAAGAAAGCTTCTTCTTTGTTTCTTTCTTTTAATATATATATATATATATTTGTCTCTTTCTATTAGGTTAAAAAAATATGTAATTTATTTTTGTAATATTGGAATTTTTTTAAACCATTTTTGGTAAAAAAAAAATATATATATGTTAATTACCATTAAAACTATTATAATATTACATTTTTAATATTAAGTTATTAAAATAATATATAATAGTCGAGACGTATTATTATAATATTTAAATTAATTCAGACACAGTAAACTGTACTTCAATTAGATAAATATTTTATTAATTTATCTAATAATTGGATATTAGATAAGATATAGATATTTAATGAAGAAAATAAAATGAATATTAAAGTTTTATTATTCCAATAATTTTAGGTTTAAATTTAATAATGTTTTTTTATATTTTGATTTTAAAAAAAGCTATAAAAAATTATAATATGCTTAAAAATTAGACTGAAAATTAAAAGATTTATTATNAAAATGAAAAGATTTATTATTATTTTTTAAATTTATTTTTTAGATGGAATAATAATCAATCATGCTTCACTGAAAATTAGGTTGATTTTCTGTATCCGGATGACGTCATGGATGACCAGTGGCTTCAACGTCGTCGTTTATTATCACACGTGTCAACCTTTCCTTTAGTAATTGAAAACTCCATTTAAATCCACGTCGGAAAATTTTCAACCGTCCGTTTTTTAAATCGACGACTCTCCGTATATCTATGCTAATTATTTGTCACGAAGGGTTATGGGCCTGGATGTGGGCCCTGGAAAGGCTATGGGCCCATTAAGTTCAATGGATGATGGGCCGAATAAAAGTGGCCGACTCTTAAGTAATCACCGTCTAGATCGCCACTAGGCGTTTGTGTGTCGAAATCGGACGGTCCATAATGGCGGATTTTGGAGGCTGGTTGCCTACTCATCAGATCTTGAAAAGGCCGGTCGGTGGGGTCCACTTGAAATTATCGAGAGAATTAATTAAAAAAATAAATACGAAAATTAAAATTTAAAAAAAAAAAAAAA
>NW_019646758.1:16111-22640 GCF_002806865.2 Cucurbita pepo subsp. pepo
GTTTTAGGGTTTAGGGTTTCGAGCTTTAGGGTTTAGGGTTTCAGGTCTTAGGGTTTAGGATTAGGAATATTGAAAGACAAGAAAAACTATTCAGTCTAGATAGTCTAAGCATTGTACGGAAAACAATCAAAACTTATTTTTAGCCCTTTTCTAACGCTAATAACTTCGGGATCGAGCGAGCAACAATATTTTCATCTCTCGTGATGAAACTATGATACGCAACAAAATTCGAGAATTTCTTATTTACATTAATCATTCAAAATCGTATTTCAAAAACGACCATTAAATCTCTAGTTGTATAATACAAATTTGTTAAAATGACGAACATCGTTCAAAAAATCAATTACGAGGGGCAAAATGGGTATTTAAGATATTAAGAGAGAGAGAGAGAAAATTAACTTTTTGCCAATAGGGGCTCGTGGGGTCATTCTCTAATTTCGACCAAAGTTTTGGACTTTTTTGTGAACAAAAAGAATTAAGTGATTGGTTAAACATCCACCGTCCTCTTTTGTTCATCCACGTGCGTAGAAATTAAATAATTTAAATATTTTTTTTTAAATAAACTAAATGAAAATATGATGTGACAATTTTTGTTTGTATTATTTTTTTAATTGATTAATAATGGTTTAAATCTAGTTTAGATAAGATTTGGATTAAAAAAGAAAATCATTTTTTTAAATTTTCTCTTTAATTTTGTACCTAAAAATATTATAACGAGCCTTTTTAGAAAAGTAATAATTATCTTATATCATGGAATGCTCGAGTAAAGACCTGTTTAAAATAAGTAATTGTTACTGCATATACCAACAAAGTGTACTTTATGTAACAACGACTTTGATAACATATAACTTGAGTAAGATTTTATCTAAAACATACGTTAATTTCAACGTAGAGATTTAATTAAATATCGAGGTCGAATAATTTTTTATTTTTTATTTAAAAAAAAAAAAGACATATTAAAATACAATAATGATTTTGACAACTTTTCTCTATAAATGGAAGTCTTAATCCAATTATTTAGCCTTTCGTTCGAAGAAATATGGAATCATTTCCATCATTGTGTTATTTTGGCAGCTATTTTTAGAAATTATTTATTTTTTTTATAAAAAAAATATATAATAAAATAGAGTTTTTTATTTTTTTATTTTATTTTATTTATTTTATTTATTTTTTTAAATAAAAAATAGTTATGGAAATATATGTTTTTACCCATTATTTTATTTTATATAATCATTTATAAAAATGTGAACCGTTATATAACTTGAAATATAAAATATTTTAAAATAAAAATAAAGCGAAAAATGGTAAATAAATTATTGGTCTCCTCCTTTCAAGATTTAATTAATTTGTTGTTTTTTTTTTTAATTATTTTTAAATTTGTATGTATTAAATTAATTTAATCAGATTTGATGGATAAACTGATTAGTTACTATTAACTACATGTTTTTGGAGAAATTAAGGTTTGGTGAGAGGATTTTTAAAATTAAAATGGTTTCTAATTTAATTTTAATGACTGTGATAAAATTAATGAAAATAATTTATCTAATTATTTCAATAAATACCTTTAAATTTTTAATTTTTTTAAAATAATATTCTAAAAACAAATCAAGGATTAACACTCCAATTTGAAGTACATTTTCGGGTTTTCGTTTAAAACTCTCTCACGAGTACAATTAAATATGGAGAGTATTAATAATATTTTATTGTTTTTCATTGAAAATTTAATGGTTGTGTCTTTTTAAACGATGGGAGGAGAACGAAACACCCTTTATAAGGGTGTGGAAACATTTCCCTACTAGACGCGTTTTAAAGCTTTGAGGGGAGATTGAAAAGGAAACCCCAAAGAGGGCAATATCTGCTAGCGGTGGGCCTGGACCATTACAAGTGGTATTAGAGCCAGACACAGGACTATATGCCAGCGAGGAGACTGTTTTTCGAAGGGGGTAGACATGAGGCGGTGTGCAAGTAAAGACACTGGACCCTGAAGGGGATGAATTTGGTGGTGGTCCCATATCGATTATAGGATGGAACGAGTGCCAACGAGGACGCTGGACCCTGAAACGGGGTGGATTGTAATATCCTACCTTGGTTGGGAGGAGAATAAAACACGGTTGTCGGAAGACAACGTGGGTTGAGTACCTTTGTTTAACGTTGTCTATGTTGAAAATTAATGTTCATTAGTCCAAACTTCCATATGCCTCGCAGGCCTATAAGAAATTCAGTCATTGGGCCCTCTGTACAGATCGGGCCCAACAATCATACATTGTGGGCCCATAGCCCAATGAATGTGATTAATATGGGCCAGGCCTTTAGTTCTAAAACAGCCATTGGATTCTATGTACAGCCCAGGCCCAATAATATAATATTCTGTTCCCGGCCCAATGCGTTTGTCATTAATATGGGCCAGGCACTGGTTCAAAACGACGCCGCAGGATTCATATTTTTTCAACACCAAGTTTTACAAATTCGAGACAAGCTTTCCATTTTATCTCTGCAACTGCGACGTGGCAATCTTCGGAACTCAGATACGGATTTGCTGGCGGAGATTCAACTTCACTTCCGAGCAACTTTACGGTTGAACCGCCGGCGGCCGGCGATAATTATGGTTTTGTAGTAGGTAGATATGAGGTCATAGGAACGAAAAGGAAGGAGAAATGGAAGGATTGGTGGTTCGGTCGCCTTTCGTTTCAACAGGGAAGAAGCTTCCCTTCTCGCCTTTGCTCGATTCTTTGCCGAGTTGTTCTGCTTCTGGCAGTGTATTTGCAAAGACCGTATCGAAATCGCGTAATTTTCTCTTCAATTACCTCTCTTTCTTTATAATTTTCAGTTTTGGTTTTGATTCTGCAAATTTCTGAACGCTCAGTTTTTGCATTATAAGTAGATTAGTTACTCATTGTTTGGTGAAACTGATTGTTTGAGAGTTTCTTTGAGTAATTTACGGACGATTCTCGTGTTGACTGTCTTAATTTTGTCGAATGCTATGCGTTTTCCGTGCATTCTGTGAACATATTGAGCGAGTAGTGAGTGTGTTGTTGACAGTGAAATGTAGAAGAGTAACGAGATTGAACACGAAGTATGGTAAAATCAGAGCGCATTCGTCGAATGTAAGTATCGGATCCGATGGATACAAGCACGAGGAGGAAAAGGAGGGCCAGCATGTTATTTCCAGCAGTGCACCTGGTGATAGTTCATCTAAAACGTGAGTTACGTCATTTTTGTTTTGATTTTTCTGAGTTGCTGATACATTAAAATTTTGATTTCTGTGACTATGGCTTGGATTATGTACCATATGCATTTATTTTAGAATTCCAATTGATCCTCCGGAGCAATGGTTATAAAATCGAAGGTTTCGTTGAAGGATTTATTATTGTTATTATTATCATTTGAAATCAAAATTCTGCTAATCTGGTTGTTGTTGGGGTTTCTCTAATCCATTCGATATCTGAAGGGCTGTGATAATGTGTTGTATTATTAAGAGGCAATCAAATTGTAGCAACCTGACTGAATAATTTTTTGAGCTAATCGATTAAATGACGACCTTATTTGTTGTGTAAAAATGATTCTCTCACCTTTCTTGATAATTTAGTGAATCCGGGACACATTTTTCTCTCATATGAACCTACATCACTTCTTCTTCTTCTTCACTCATTTATATATCTTATATTGTTTTGGCAGTGAGAAGTCTCCAAATGGATTGCCTTATCCTCTTTCTATTGCGCTAGTACTTATTGGGTGCAGTTTAGTATTCTCACTGATTGCATTTGTGAAAGGAGGACCATCGTCGATCTTGGCAGCAGTCGCGAAGTCAGGGTTCACTGCTGCTTTCTCCTTAATATTTGTCTCTGAAATTGGGGACAAGGTGATTTTTTTACATTGTTTTTGCCTGTATCAAACCCCATTTTTTTTCAATTTTATCAAGGTTCTCAATTTTTGCCTATTTCTAGAAGGATTGTGCATAACCACATAATCCATAGAAGAAATTACAGATGAACAAAAGAAAAAGTTAAAAGACTAAGATATGAGTTCAATCCACTGAGACTGGAAGTTTGATACTCGACCTTGTTTAGCCACATTACATTTCAAAGAATTAAGTGAAGTAACCAAAATATTCTAAATTTTCCAAATGTTTACTGTTATATGGCTCTACTTCTTCTTTCTAGCATCTTTAGTGTCACATCCCCTTAGAACTTTGAAGATATTGTCAGCTTATACCTTATCTCTTTTGGACAGACATTTTTCATTGCTGCACTGTTGGCCATGCAATATAAGAAAGGACTGGTATATCCTCTATCTCGCTCTCTCCGTCTACATAAATACATCTGCTGTTTGCACCATGTTTTTCCTTTCCTTTGTTCCATATGGCTTGATTCTGTGGGTTAGGAATTGAAAGTGCTATTCAGGTATTGAATTGTTGAGCAGGTTCTGTTAGGATCTATGGGAGCTCTTTCACTTATGACAGTCCTCTCAGTTATAATTGGACGGATATTTCACTCAGTACCTGCTCAGTTCCAGACAAGTAAGCTCAACTGCTCTAGAATACTCTCTTTTAACGTACTGCCTTCTTACTTCTTTCTCTGCTAGGACAATAACTTTGGCCCGTCTTCCGCTATATTGTACTAGATATGATTCTGCTGAGACGATCGACATTTGTTGTTGAAACCAGTGCATTTTGTTCTATTAAAAATTCAATTCGATATTCGATATTTTCTATTGTAACAAATAATACTTCTCCTAGGAATACTTTTAGGTCCAAAATCTTAACTATATTTACGCGCTGTCATTTGTGTAGCTTTACCAATTGGAGAATATGCGGCTGTAACTCTTCTATTGTTCTTTGGTCTCAAGTCCATTAAAGATGCATGGGAACTTCCCTCGAGTGTTCCTAAACAGGACAACGAGAGTCCTCCAGAACTTGATGAATATGTTGAAGCAGAGGAGCTTGTTAAAGAAAAGGTGGATCCCAATTATTAGTTTCCTCTAGATTTTGAATTTTGTTTTGATAAGGCTTGGAAACTGTTGCTTCTGGGTAGTCTATTTCATATTTGTCTGACCCTGTGACCAAAATTCCTGATTCTACCATATGGTAAATCTTTTATTTGTTTTCAGGTTTCGAAACGGCTCTCCAATCCTCTTGAAATCATCTGGAAGTCGTTCAGCCTTATATTTTTTGCTGTGAGTAGCTTTTAATCATTACTATTTCAGAAGAAAAGTAGAACAAAAGCATAATATTTTAGATCGAGTCCACGCGTAAAAATTCATTATAGGAGGATATTTCGTTTGGTCGTTTTAGATCATCAAAAAGGGTATTGTAAACATATATATACACCTTCGTTCTATCACCTTTGCATCATATTTTGTAAATTAGACTGAATGAATATCATATTTAGTTCATCAACTTGGGGACCGTCCCGTAGAGCATTTAAAGCCCTATACGATTTTTCCGAGTATGTGTTTACATATATAAAGAATTCATATGCAAGTACTTGAAGTTTGAAACATTATGTTAATGTTAGGAATGGGGTGATCGCTCAATGCTTGCAACCATTGCTCTTGGAGCTGCACAGGTTCGATTTTCTTTATTTAGAAGCCTGCAATATAGTTTAGTTCATTTTGTTCTCTCTCGTTTCATTTCAAACTTGCGTTTTTCTTTCAATTTCCACTCCACAGTCTCCTTGGGGCGTGGCTACGGGAGCTATCACTGGACACCTAATTGCAACCACCATTGCCATTCTAGGAGGAGCACTTCTTGCAAATTACATTTCTGAAAAACTGGTAGGAGCCTAACTCCTCTCACTTATAATATGCCGTTTGATTCCTTCATCATTGATGCAACAACAACTCACTCGACCTTCAATCAGGTCGGCTACGTGGGCGGTGTACTCTTCTTGATTTTTGCAGTAGCAACCTTTTTCGGAGTTTTCTGACTATTGCACGACATCGAGTTCTTCAACGCCCTATGGCCAGGTCGATGCATTCAAAGGCTCTAATGCTAGTAGCCACAGTGAGAAGAGGAAGAAAAGTGGCTTAACGTAGGTTATTGTTTCTTTTCTTTCTGAAGTATATGATATAATCCTTTTCATTATTCTCAAGCTTCATAATTATTATTTCGTGTGCTTGTCGTGAACAAATTTTTTCCCCTTATGGTTCGTAGTGAAATTCAGATTTTTGCCAATAAAATTACATTTTCTGTTATATTGATAGTCACTGCTGTTCTGTGGTTTCTATTTCTCTGATTTCTCTTTATTGTGTATATACACAAAAAGATTGCATGGATGCATGAGCCCGTGGTCGGGTGCCTTGACAAGTACGATGTGTCGCTCGAAGCCTCTCGAGACTCTTGGAAATAGATCACAGTATAAGACGTTATTGGTAAAAATGATTCAATTTCCTCCCACCCATATAGGTTATTTGATTCTATTGAATGAGTTCCCCTCTTCTACGTGAGATGGGGCGTCAGACTCCATGGCTAAGTTGCCATTGCTCTTACTAAAGGCTATGATAAAAAAAAAAGTTAATAGTTCTTTTTTTT
>NW_019646759.1:0-6939 GCF_002806865.2 Cucurbita pepo subsp. pepo
CCATAGGTTCCGGCCGGAGTTCAGTTCTACAACTCTTGAGTTCAGACTTGAAAGACTTGAAGGGGAAGGTGAAGGTTCATGAGCTGATCTTTCTTTCCTTCCTGCCTGCCAGTTCCTTATTAATTACCTAAAAAGTGATCTTTTACAGTTATATGGGGATAGAATTTCTTTTCTTTCAGCTCCCGCTATTAGTTCAAAACCTCTGACGAACTTTGACAGTTATATGGANTCAAAACCTCTGACGAACTTTGACAGTTATATGGAGATAGAATTGATTTTCTTTCAGCAGCTTTCCTTAGGGAAAAAGCTATTACGAACTTTGACAGTTATATGGGGATAGAATAAATTAATTAATGGTCCGTCGGAAAGAAGTAGGAGTTTCGGCTTTCAAAGCTGCTAAGGAGTGAAACCGCTCGACCTTACGGGAGAGGAGTGAAAGCAAGAAGCATTTCATATGCGAGTGATTGAGTTTACCTTGTTCAAGAATAGTATAGTGAAGGGGAAGGTGTTGTTTACAGTTCTTCAAGTTATTTCGTTCCGGGGCAAAGAGACCGAGGGAAAGAAGGCGGAGTTCTCGAATAGCTTGACCTGATTCTCATAACTGACAATCACATCAGGTAATAAATATCAGTTACGGTTCCGGAGCTCTGCAATGAAACCGATAGGTGAATGAGCCGGAGAATTCATAAGGAGTTTCGTCTGTGTTTACCTACCGTTCGTTCAATCAAAGAGCTACTCAACGAACCTGCAAGCAAATCGTCCTACCTAAGACAAGAAAGAGCGAGCTGATAGGTGAAAGAGCGAAGCAACGCAACCGAGTAGGATAATAGGTGACGGGGAAGGAGAATGCAGAGGGAAGGTTTTCTCTTTCTTTCGTCTTGACTGCCAGTGAACTAACTCTCATTCATAAGGAGTTGAGTGTTTACAGTTCCGGTTCTGTCATTAATTTCCTCTCCTGGAAAGTCTCATTCATCGATAGTCTTTGTTTACAGTCTTTCTTTGATTTCTTATTCTTCTTTCATTCTCTAAACAAGGTAAAGGGATAGGGTTGAGGTTTCGTCTTGACTGCTAGTTCAGGATCAAGAATCAATCAATAGGTTCAGTAGTTTACCGTGAAAGAATAGTTCGGGAGTTCAGTTCGTTCCGGAGCTTGCCCTTTCATCCAGCTTACCTAGTTTACCTTACCTTGTGATTGAGTTCAGGGGAAGGAGTGAGACCGAGGTTACAGTCTTTGAAAGAAGGAATCGGATCATGAATCGGAAAGGTGCGAAGCCACAAGACCTAGTTTACCTCCTTACGGGAAAGGATGGTCATAGAGGAAAAGAAGAATAAATAGTCCTGTTTACCTCCATCAATAAGGGAAGGTCATAGAGGTGACGGTTTGAGGTTTAGTCTTTCCTTACTGTTCTTTCTCATTAAAGGTTCAGGATCATGAATCAATCTTGTCTTGCTTCAGTCTTTCTCCTTATGATTTAGAATAGAAAGGTAAACTCAGAGTTTCTAACTAGGTTTCGGCTTTCTCTTTCCGCTTTCACTATCTCTTTGATTTCCTCGACGGTAAAGGACTAGAGTATAAGGAGCTCAGGCAGCTCGACCAAGAGGGAGAGGAGCGAAAGCCAGCAGTTCAAGAATAAAGAAATAGGTGATTGAGCTCAGCCGCTCGACCAATAGTTGTAGAGGTTCATTCGCTTCTCTGTCTTTCCTTCCTGCCTGATTCCGGGTTCAGTAGCTAATTCATTTACTCTTTCAAACACTTACAACTCTTATCTTGTCTTGCTTTACCTCCTTCAATCAGGTCAAATGAACTCAAATACCAGGAAAACTGCCCTCAAAATAGGGGGAGGGGATTGAATTCATTTATGTAAAGGACAGGTGGGTGATTGACCGAAGCAGCTTTACCGTTCAATCAGTAGGATCAGGATAAAGAGTGAAAGAGTCTTTCTCTTGTATCCCGGCATTCATTGACTCGAGAGGAGCAGAGTGAAAGAGGGTTCCTTCAGTAGTGATTGAGAAGGAATAAGGAGCTCTAGCCACTCGACCAAGAGGGAGAGGCAATGGAATTGTGAGACCGAGTTTACGAGGCGAACGAGCTCTGGCAGTGAGACCCGTAGGGCGAAGGAGCAAAAGCAGTGAGACCCGTAGGGCGAAGGAGCTCCGGCTGCTCGACCAAGAGGGAGAGGAGTTCAGACTTCCTTTCCTATACAGCCTAATTACTGAGTTCAATCAAAGAGCTACTTCTTTTTACTGAGTTCAATCAGTAGGATCAGTAGGATCAGTCTCATTCATCTTGTCTGAGTCTTCCTTCTTCTCCCCTCCCTTCATTGATTCAAGAACTGTAAACTCGTTCAATCAGTAGGATCAGTCGTCTTCATAAATGATGGGTTCGGGTTCCGGTCAGGGCATATCGGAAAAGGAGCTAGCTTCTCATCCATCCAGCTTATTTACTAAGTTAAAGAAGGAAAAGGTGTAGGAGAAGGTTTCGTCTGACAGTTCACTCTCAGGAATCCCTTTAACTGTTCAATCCAGGAATAGAGGTTCAGTCGCGACTTCCGGTTCCGGGTCAGGTTAATCAATAAGGTAACATAAAGGTAAAGAAAGGATGGATAGGTTGAGTCTCATTCATCTTGATTGAGTCGTACGTACCTTGATCTTTTGCTTTTACCGAGTTCAATGAAAAGAATACATAGAGAGAGTCAAAGGGGAAGGGGCGAAGCCAGAGGTTCAGGCATGAGACCGAGTTTACATGGAATTGCGAGACCAATAGGTTAAGGAGTTTACTTCGAACAATAACTAACTGATAATAACAAACAAGAAAAGAACGGAACAAGGGGCCAAGCCGAGGAAAAGGGTCAGGCTCATGAGCAGTGAAAGAGTGAAAGAAGTAATAGTCCAGCCAGCCAGGAGTTTACAGTTCCTCTTCGGTGGGGGAAGTAGTTAAGGAGAATTCCTCGGAAGGTGAAGGTTCATGACCTGATTCTCATCCAGCCTATTTCCCTTGTCTTTGACTGAAATAACTCGAAAAATAGGGTAAAGCATCCATTCCATTTTACCCCAAAAAATAGACAGAAGATAACATTTTATCCCCAAAAATAGGGGAAAGATAGAATGAAATTGATTTCAGGAGCTTTTGTTAGGGAAAAACCTCTTATGAACTTTGACCCCTATGCTGGATAGAAAATATTGGATTGAAAAACCTTTACCGAGGGAAAAACCTCTGACAAGGTTTGACAGTTATATGTGGATAGAATTTCTTTCTTTCTGGTCTTTACAGGAGAAGGAGTCTTTGGCTTTGATTTCCTCTTTCCTTGAGTCTTTGTTTACTGTTATGAAAGTGATTGAGTTACGGGGCAAACAAACCGAGTGAAAGAAGGGACAAGTGATTGAGCGAAGCGAAGCCACGAGACCGAGTTGGACAGGGGCAGACAGAGAGGGAGGAGGTAACCAACCAGCTTTTGAAAGAGTGAAAATATCGGTTACGGTTACGGTTCAGGTTCTTCAAACAAACACCTACCCATGAATTTACTACTCTCCTGTCAAGGTTCTTCAAACAAACACCTACCCATGAATTTACTCTCCTCTCTCAAAAAGGATCAGGAATCTTGTCTTGCTTGAGTCAGTCTCTTTTCTTTTCCCGACTGTAAAGGAATAGAGTATAATGAGCGAAGCCAGCAGTGAAAGAATAAATCCAATAGGTTACGGAGCCGCTCGACCCATAGTTGTAGAGGTTCCTTCCTTCTTTCTCATTCATTTACTCTTTCAAACACTGTAATCATTCATCTTGTCTTTCTTGCTTTACCTCCTTAAATCAGGGCAAATTCACTCAAATACCTCTAAAATACCCCTCAAAATAGGGAGAAGATAGCTTTTTAGAATGAAGGGTCTTTACAGGATCAGGATAATGAATCTGACAGTGAACTCTCCCTTGTGTTCCGGTTTAGGAGAAAGAAGAAATAGGGTACGGAGTGAGCTCTCATTCATAAGCTTGACTTACCTTGTTCAAGAATAGTATAGTTCAGGCGCGAAGCCGAGGGGTGAAAGAGCTCGATAGGGAGAGGGGCAGGGTCTGATTCTAGCTTTACCTCGTTCAAGAGTTTAATCAGGAATCGGAGAAGGAAAGGAATCGATAGTCTTTCCTTCCAGTTCACTCTCATTAAGCTTGATTTCCTCTTTCCTCTCCTGTCAAGGAGCTAACTCCTTCATTTCTTCTTTCCGTCCTGTTCACTCTCATTAAGCTTTCCTCTTTCCTTGAGTCTTTGTTTACTGTTCAATCCAATATCGTATAAGGGGCGAAGCAAGCTGTTCAAGAGGGGACGGGACAAGTGATTGAGTTCCGGAGCTGATCTTTCCTTCCGGTGAAGTAGCGAAGGGAAGGTCATACCGTGGAGTCTTTGGTTCTTCTTCTAGCTTTACCGAGTCTTTGAAGAATAGTTAGTCCGGGAATCGAGTCTTTGGTTCCGGCAATGGAATTGCTTTACAGTTCAAAGAAGTAGGATCAGTCTAATCAGTCTGACAGTTCACTCTCCCTTCCTTCTAGTTAGTTGGTTTCGGCTTTCAAAGCAGCTAACTCCTTCCTTCCTTCTTTCATTTACTTACTCTCCCCTCCTGTAAAGGTTCTATCTCTTTTCTTTACTCTCCAGACTGTAAAGCTATTTTGCTGCTAACTCCTTCAATCCGGTCCGGGAATAGGGAGAGGTGAAGGAGCTTTGCAGCTTTACCGACAGGGAAAGGAGCTTTGCAGCTTTACCGACAGGGAAAGGAGCTCCGCAGTGAAACCGACAGGGGAGGTGAAGGATCTTGAGCTGTTCAAGAAGGTTCTCATCCAGCTGCTTTACCTCCTGTTTATAGTGTCCTGGTTTGAGGTTGAGTCTTTCCTTCCAGTTCACTCTCATTCATCGTTCAAGAAGGGATAGGATTTCATATGCTCGGACAACAGGGGAAGGAGGTTACAGTTCCAGAAGGATTTCATAGGAAGAGAATAAGGAGAAAGAGAAGAGACCGAGTGTACTGTTCAAGAATCACGAACAATAACGGAACAAGTAGTTATAATTCATCGTTAGTCTTTCCTTTCAACACTTCCTCCCTTCTTTCTTTGTTCCTGTTCCGGAGCTCGACTGTAAAGCTGCTAAGCGTCTTCAATGATTCATGAACAGTAAAGGTCAAGAAAGGATAGGTGGTGGGTGAACCCTCATTCATCTTGAGTTGAGTCTTTCAAGCTGAATCAAAAGAAAGCAAAGAGAAGAGACACTAAAATAGTTCAACCCGAGTAAAAGAAGAAGGAGAGAATATGCTTTACCGAGTTCCATCAGTCAAAGGTGAATAAGTAGGGAGAGGTTCACAATCACTTATGGGAATATCGGTTCGTTCAGTCTCTTTCCTCTTTCGGCTTTACCTTGTGAAAGAGCTCGACCGGGAGGGCAGGATAAAAAACCAATAAGGAGCGAAAGCCACTCGACCAAGAGGGAGAGGAGCGAAGGGAATGTCGGTTAAGGGGCAGGTTCCAGAGTAAGTAGCTGGACTCGACTGTCAAGCAGCTAATGAATTTAATATCCCTTGACGAACAGTAAAGGAGAATGACTCTTGAGTAGTCTTTCCTCTCCCGTCTTTCCTTTTATTCAAACACACACTTACAACTCTCATTCATAAGGAGTATAGTGTTTACTGTTCCTGTTCCGGCCGGAGTAAGTAGCTCGACTGTCAAGCTGCTAATGAATGGACTCTGCCTTCTTTCTTTGTTCCGGGTCTGGTGTAGGAGTAAGTCGCTCTCCAAGCAGCTAATTCATTTCTTCTTGAACTGTATAAGGAATGAATATCTTCTTCTTCTTCTAGCATTCTATTCAGGGTCAGGAGCAAACAGACCCACAGAAAGAGTGAAATCAAAGACCTATTCTATTTACCCAGGGAAAGAAGGTCATATCGGGGCAGGTTCCGGAGCTTCTCTTTCTTGATCTTCTCCTTTCTATCACTGTAAACTATCATTCATCTTTCGGCTTTACAGTTCGTTCAACCAAACAAAGAGCTACTTCACACCTATTTACCTTGGGAAAGAGTGAAATCAGTCTCTCATTCTTGCTTGTTTCGGCTTGACTTCCTGTAGAGGTTCAGGCAATGGAATTGTGTGTGAGCCCGAGGTGTAAAGTAGAGGCGAATAAGCTCAGCTACGAAACCAACCGATAGGAAGAGTTGTTCAAGAAGGCAGAGTGAGTTTACAAAGAAGAACGTAGGGTAGGGACAAGTGATTGAGTTTACCTTGTTCAATCAGGAGAAAGAGAAGAGCTAAGATTCCCAGTTTACTGTTCAATCAGGAATCGGATCATGAAGAGGAAAGGCGCGAAGCCGAGGTTCAGTCTCATTAACTTCTTTTTTTACAGTTCAGTAGGAGCTTGATCTTCATTCTTCTCATTCAGTTTACCTAGTTCCCTTAAGTAAGAGTTCTTCAATAGGAGCGCTTTACCGGATGGATTCTTCTCATCCTGCCTGCCTATAAAGGTTCAAGAGTGAAATCAGTCAAAGGTTCATGAGTTCAATTAGGTTCAGGTTCAGTCTCTCCCTTGACGAACAGTAAACTCGTTGAACAGTTAAAGGGTAGAGTAGATAGGGTCAGAGAATAGAGGTTCATGAGGTTACAGTCTTTGAAGGTTCAGGGTCTTGAGCGAAGCAACTTTACAGTTCAAGAAAGAAAAGCAAAGAACAGAGAACGAGAACGAGTTCAATCAAACACACTCTCTATCTTACAGAGTGAAGGGGAAGGTGAAGTAGTGAACGATCATTATGGCTTATTACAGGCAGTCGAGTAAATGAGTGAAATCAGTCCCATTTAGCCGATTTGGAACTCTTTGACAGTTATATGGAGATAGAATTTCTTTGATTGAAGCTCCAGCTATTAAGGGAAAAAGCTATTACAAGGTTTGACAGTTATATGTAGATAGAATTTCTTTGATT
>NW_019646760.1:0-14700 GCF_002806865.2 Cucurbita pepo subsp. pepo
ATAATAAGAAAAATGTAAATTAGATACTTAGAAAATCAAACTTTTTAAGTTAGGAGGGTGGATTTACATATTTCGTTATTCCATTTCCAACCAATCACCGTCCATCCTTCTTTTTCCAACCTATCACCACTAGTTTGAGCATGCAACCATATTTTTTTAAAATTTATCTATAATTCTTTTTATAGATTATATTTATATATATGGATATAAATATTTATTATGGTGTATTGTTGAATATTAAATACCTTCTTCCCTTTAAATGTTTTTTCTAAGAAATGGATTAAATTACAAATGAGTCTCCTCGTTTAAAAAATATTAAAATTTATGTATAAACTACGTTTTTATAATTTGATAAGAAAAGGTTAAAATTTATTATATAAACCCCATTTTTTATAATTTGATTTAAAATATTAGTTCCTTCTCTTGAAATCATATAAATTAACTATTAAAATTATATAAATTAAATACTCGTATAAATTATTCTTTATTAAATTTTCTTTCATATTATAAATTTTTTAAAAGTTTGAAGCAAATTAAAATGATTTGAATTTTTACGATAATAATAGATATATAATATTTTTTAAATTTTTTTTCATAAATTACTTACTATTCTATAGATGCTTAAATATTTTTGTTAGAAAGACTAAAGTTGAGCATTACATAAACCAGAGAACAAAATAGGAATATTATGTGTTTTCTTTTTTATATATACTTTTTTTTTTCTTTTCTTTTTATGAACTCAATGAACTTGGATCATTCTTTCATATTGACCATATCATTATGAATAAATTTTTATTTTTCGATAATATTTGAGTCACGCTAAACTGTATTACGTTCAGATCTGTCATTAATATATTATCTTTTCTCTATAAAAAAATTGTAGTCTAACAAAAAATAATTTATCAGATCAAATTCTGCACAATCTATTATGGATGAATTACAGGTTAGAATTTATTTTTATAAAATCAATAAATTTATGAAAATTTATACATTTAACTATATTTTAAGATTATTTTTAATTTTTATTTAAAATTGTAGGAAGAATATTTTGATTGGCGTCAACATAACATTCTTACTCCAGTACGAGATCAAAAGAAATGTAGTAAGTATTAATTATTCTTGTATTACATATTTTCATATTTATATTAAGATTTATTTTACATTTTAATAATTAAAATTATGTTTTTTTCTTTCATATTTATATTTGATTTATTTTGCAATTATGTTTATTTCCAGACTGTTGTTGGGCTATAGCAGCGGCTGGGGCTATTGAATCGCTTTACAACATCGTTTATAAAGGTCAATACAACAATATACTTCAAGCTGCACCTCAACATCTTATAGATTGTCTTAATCCTAATCCAAGAGATATAGGTCCAGAAGAATGTTATACGTCAACGGTAAGAAAAGCTTTTAAATGGATTTTATCTAATAAAGGAATTGCCAAGGAGAAGGATTACCAGTTTAATGCTAGAAGAGGAAATTGCAAAGAATTCCTAGAGCGAAAGGTAAGATTTCTTTTAAAAATCATTTACTCAACAATTTGTAATTTAATATATAGCTCCTTTAATTGTAGAGTTTAATCCCGATTAAAGGATACGAAAAAGTGGATATTGAAAACTTAAGCTCGAAGATCAAGGAACAACCAATAACATGTGGCATAAGAATTACTAATGAGCTAAGAAGGTTGAGAAATGTAAGTAAAATTTTTAATACATAAAATATTATGATTAAACATTATTATTTTGGTAAATTGAAAGTTTTTTTTTTTTTTTTTTTTTTTTTTTTTTTTTTTTTTTTTTTTTTTTTTNATATATCATGGTATTGAATGGGTGAACACAGATGTTAAAACTAAATTTTGTTGTCATGCTGTTTTGATCGTGGGCTATGGAAAAGATGATAATGATAAAAAATATTGGATTATCAAGAATTCGTGGGGAAAACAATGGGGAGAGGAAGGATATGGGAAGGTAAGTCAAAATATTATTAATACAAATGCTGGTTCCGTATATTTGTTAGAAAGATTATGGTATCCCATAATAAAGAAGTAGAGAAAAAAAAAAAAAATTTGATAGAAAAAGAATGAAGTCTGACTTAACTCTGTTTTTAGAATACTTCCTTGAAATCTTTATTGTTGTAATGCTTATCTTTATTGTTGTAATGCTTGATAATTTTATTTGCTGAAATTAGATTAGAGAGTTTGTCATGTAATTTTGTTGAAGTGATGAGACCAAATACAAAGATAATATCCAAATTTGGTACCTCTAACTATAATGGAGGAGATTTTTAAAAATGAAATTTAGTGGCAGAAAATTAAAAAAAAAAAAAAAAAAAAAAAAAAAAAAAAANTATTTATATATTTATTTTATTAAATATTTTCATATATATATATATATATATATATATATATATACCCAAATTAATAATGATTTTTTAAACCTATCTCAAATGATGAGAATAAGATCTACTTAGGCCATTAACGTTAACATTAAATAATAAAAAGTCAATTTGTCAAATAGTTTTCATTCTTAAAAGTAATAAATAGATAAAGTACACATGTCATAAAGGACCTAAAGAATGTAAGAGACAATTGAGTGTCAAATCCAAATTTTAATGAGATATGTTTACCGTAAACTTGTGGTTTGGTATGTGAATTGCTTCACGATTTTCACCTCTAATAATCGTTGGTGACCACCATCTCATGAACAATGAAAATAAGTGTCTAATGTGTTCAACAACTCCATGAACAATGCGAGAGCAGCTATCCATCCATAATGTAGAGATCATAGTTACAAATTCTATATCACACTTTAACAGTTTTAGAATTTAAAGTAGAATTTAAAGTGGGATTAAGATTTTTTTTTTTCTTTTGTAAGATATGTATTATGTTACATCTTGGATAGATGCAAAGATATAAATAATCCAAAGATATAAATAATTTTGGTTGGTATGATTGTTTTATATTATGAAAAAGATAATAATAAAAAAAAAATATTAAATTATTCAAAATGGAAAGAAAGATAAAAAAAGAATATTGAATAATTAAGAATTTGAAAACATGGGAAGTTTAAAGAGGCCATATAAAAGAGTTCAAGTTTCATATATTTTGATTATTGTATCCAATTTTAATATTATATTTTTTCAAATTCAATATTAATATGAGCTTATATCTAAAAATATGAAGCAATAATATTTTAGAAGTAGATTTATTTCCGATACTAAATTAATTTTGGTAGTGCATCCTTAAGGGATGTGTTAGAACAAAAAAAAAAAAAAAAAACAAAAAAACAAGATAAGGCCCATACATTTAATTCTTCCAAAGAAATAACTTCAGTGAATAGAGTGGAGTACAAGTCTAGATCTTGTGGTTATGGATGAAAGGTCAGTTAGAGGGCCAAGGGTTTTGGCCGACAAAGTTCAACCTCTATAGTTCCAGTGGGAATAGGAATACCGTAATAAACTTTCGCTTGGAAGGTTATCTTGGAAAATTCTACCAATGTTCCCATTGGCTTCACATTAAATGTGATGTAACATTAAATGTGATGTAAAACCTTGTCCCACAAGTTCCAGCATGATTCACCTTCACAATGTCTACTACTTCAAAATTAGTTCCCTATTCATGCAAGACAAAAAGCAACATTACTAAGGGAGAAAAGGACAATTTCTTTTTTCATATAATAAAAGAACACAAAATAGGCATAACTAAATAGTTAAAACGATTACATTTTCGTTGTTGTAATACTTAATAGCTTCATTTGTCGAGATCCAAACTTCTTCAAGTATTCGCGAAAATCCTTTGTCGTGCAAGGGAATTTCAAGGATAAGACCAAATGCATAGACATTACCAAAATCAGGTACATCAAAACCCTGTACATCATAAGGAAGGGTCATACAAATTTATGAAATGAAACCCAGTGTACATCATAAGGAAGAGTGATTCAAATTTATAGAATGAGACTGTATTATAGCAGAAAATTAAAAGAAAATGAACCTCAGATTCTTTAACCGCACGAAAATATTCCATCTCTTCCTTCTTAGTAAGAGTACGGTAACCGTCTTTATAAAATTCATCATCTGAATCTATCTCTTCCTCCTCTTCCTCCTCCAAAGGGTGAGATGAAGAAGCCATCAAATCAGCTGCTACGAGATAGAAACTCTTCTTTGTCTGATATTTCCAAATTTCTTTTTTATTTTTATCTACGTTGTTAATAAGATTTGAAAAGATTCAGAATCAGTAAGGAACAACAAAAGGAGATTGGAAATATATAAAACAAAATGATTAAGATTTATATTGTTAAAAATATAAAGTAGGAGAAAAAATCAATGTCCATATATTTTGATTAATAGAGTGAGAGAGGGATACCAAATATCCAAACTGTAGAGGGACAGTCATCGAAATAAAAATATAAAAAAAAAAAAGAAAAAAAAAAAGAGTAGAAGAGGCTACCAAATCGCCGAGAGAAAACGCAGAGAAGAGATGCACGAAATCTGGAATGGAGAGAAGAAAGAAGAAAGAAGATGATTTGGCGAGAGCAAACGCAGAGAAGAGAGTCACGAAATCTGGAATCTGGAGAGAGAGAAAGAAGATGATGAGTGTTGAAGCCCTAGAAATAGGCTTGGGCCCATGGTGAGTTTTGAAGCCCTAAAAATAGGCCGGCTGGGCTAAAACAGGCTTGGGCCCATGGTGAGTTTTGAAGCCCTAAAAATAGGCCGGCTGGGCTGAAACAGGCTTGGGCCCATGGTGAGTTTTGAAGCCCTAAAAATAGGCCGGCTGGGCTAAAACAGGCTTGGGCCCATGGTGAGTTTTGAAGCCCTAAAAATAGGCCGGCTGGGCTGAAACAGGCTTGGGCCCATGGTGAGTTTTGAAGCCCTAAAAATAGGCCGGCTGGGCTAAAACAGGCTTGGGCCCATGGTGAGTTTTGAAGCCCTAAAAATAGGCCGGCTGGGCTGAAACAGGCTTGGGCCCATGGTGAGTTTTGAAGCCCTAAAAATAGGCCGGCTGGGCTAAAACAGGCTTGGGCCCATGGTGAGTTTTGAAGCCCTAAAAATAGGCCGGCTGGGCTAAAACAGGCTTGGGCTGGTGTAGCTTTAAAAAATAAGTTTGGGCCGTCTATCTTTTATCCATTTATTTATTAAATCTTTTCCATAAACATATATATAAGAAAAATAACCATCTGCTGGGGAGAGCAAAGAACCCTTGTTTTCCGAGTGTTCTTGATCCTTGGTGGGAGGAGGCTTAGATCTCAAAAACCAGCGGTGGTATGGTGTTTCCCCAACGGTTCTTTGCTCTCACACCCAACTCTCTTGTTTTGGTGATCTGTCATTGCCCCTGTAATTGGGCTGAGTTCACTCTTATTTGTCAAGTAAAAGTAAGACATTCATGTACGGACGACGACATTACGGTGATATAACAGTAAGGTACTTATGTACGGATGACGACATCACGGTAATATAAAAGTAAGGCACCCATGTACGGATGATAACATCATGGTGACGGCCATAAGATCAAAGCTAGGGTAGATGTGTTCACGTTATTCTTCTTCCATAGCTCTTAGTTTAGATCAGGACATTTAAATTCATGTTTATTTATTTTCTCTCACATTGTTTTATTGACTTTGTTATAAACATATAAGTCTTTGATTTCGTTATGAATATTTTAAATGACTTTTTCACGCATATATAATATCTACCCTAACAATCTTGACTTTAATAAAAAATTAGGATCATTGCAAAAGATGTGAATTCTTTTCTTCAACACAAGAGTGAAATAATACTGTAACCCATCAAATAAACAAGAGTGAAATAATACTGTTACCCATCAAATTATCATACAACTTATCATACAACTGGTAACCTAATTTCAACACAAAATTGGCCTTCATAACTTAGTGTATCACAATTTCATGGATTTTTATAGAATTAAAGTTAGTTTAACAATTTTTTTTTTTTTTTTTTTTGACATATATTTGTTACTTGATCTTTTAGGCTATAAAAAATATAAAAAAATATTGGATAAAAAGAATTAGTGGAGTACAAAAATATTGAATAATTTAAAATTTGAAAGGATAAAGAGACAAATTACGGAAGATTTAGTTCATTATTAACTAAGTCTCATATCTATTTTTTTAAAGATTATTGTATCCAATAATAGCAATACAAAAGACAAACATAAAACCAATACATTTATGAAATTTAATGTAATATGTTATACAATACACGACTATATGATTTACCTCCACAATGTTTACAACTTCAAAATTAGTTCCACAACTGTACAAAATAAAAAAAACATACATATATAAATAAAAAAATATTTTAAAATATTAAATAAAAAGACGAAGTGCCATTCTTTACTAGACAAACATTTTAGTTACTAATCAAGTTAATTTTCATAAACTATTCTATAAATTTATAAATTTTTACTTCTAAAATGTTTATTAAAGATCACGGTACTTCTGGATTAAAGTACTTTTGGATTTGATGGCTTCTTCATCCCACATTTTGGAGGAAGAGAAAGAAGAGATAGATTTGGATGATGATTTTTTTAAAGACGGTTACCATACTATCACTAAAAAGGAAGAGATGGAATATTATTGTGCGGTCCAAGAATCCCAGGTTTATTTTCCCTTGATTTTTCACTGTTCAAACTCTTTTTTTTAAATAAATGGGAGGGAGGATCTATGCCGGTTTTGATGTACCAGATTTTGGTACCGTTTATGCATTTAGTCTCATCACTCCAATGAAATTGCATGAGTTCCCGAGTATGCTTAAAGAGGTTCAAATCTCACCAAATGAAGCTATCAAACATTACAACAACGAAAATGTAATCGTTCTAACTTGCTGTCCATTTTGTGTTTTTTTATCGGTGTTCTTTTATCCTGTGAAAAAGAATATGTTCATTCATCTTCTATAAATGTTTTTGTATGGATAGGGAACTAATTTTGAACTGGTAGACATTGTGAAGGCTAATCATTCGGGATGTTGTGGCTCAATGTATTACATCACATTTAATGTGAAGCCGATTGGAACTTCGGTAGAATTTCCCCCGATAACCTTCCAAGCTAAAGTTTATTAGGCTATTCCTATAAAAGATATTATAGACGTCGAACTTTGCAGGCGGCCAAAGCCCTCTAATTAGCTACCGATAAGTTACTAATTATTTTTTATCATATTATTTTGTTTGGACATGAGGTCTACTTTGTACTCAAGACTGTTACATAATTTTTTTTTTTTGAAACAATTAAATATATTGGTGTTATGTTTGAAATTTGTATGGTTTTTTTAAGCACAAACATGTGCAACATATCACTTAAAGGGGTGAAGCATATTAAGATAGAAGCATATCCGACTTATGTCCCTAATAATTGATTCACTGTAACCTCTATTTCCTCCTTCCCAGATTCTTAATTATTCAATATTTTTTATTTTTCTCATATTTTTAATTATCTAATATTTTTTTTATTAATATTATCTTTTCTTTTTTGTTGTTGCATCTACTTATATGTAGCTTTAATAAATATCTTTAAAAAAAATTAATCTTAAAAAAATTAATTCTTAATCCAACTTTAAATTATAAAAATCTTTGAAGGTGTGATATATAAGATTTGTAACTATATATCCTTAAGGATTATTGCCCTTATTGCCCTTGGACACCTTGGACATCTTGGACATTTATTTTTATTTCTGTCAACCAATTGTAACCGGTAGGATTATTAAGTTGTCATATTAAGTTGCATAAGAGTGTAAGTTGGCTTTGTTGTATCTATCGGTGTGCTTGCTGTTTCTTGGTACGTTTATATCAAATTGTGCATTGATCAGTGTAGAACGACCTGAATTTTCTTGAAGAAAATACAATAAATGCTCTTTAATTATTCTAACTTTAAAATCACTTTAGTCATTTAAGCTATTTTGTCAATAGATTAATTTATGGATGAAACGACATTTAAATATACAGTGAGACATGGAAATTACATAGGTTGCTTAATGGAGTTATTAGTGTTACTATATTTCCCGTAAAAAATATTCATAAATCAGAATAAATATATTAAAAATAATTTGTTGTGTAATGCTCATACACATGATTGAATTAGAATTTGAAATTGACATATTGCCTCCTATTCTCTTACATCTTTTACCAAATAATCACGTTTGCGATAACTATTATCCCCACATGTTTGAGTTTTGTTATCACTCATATGTTTTTTTTAGGGATGTGACAAATAATAATTTAAAATAATTATATTTAATGGGCAGCAGTATTATTTCACACATGTGATGGTTGGATCATGCGTATGACTTTTGTTTAAATATGGTTAATTGGATCATGGGTATGACTTTTGTTTAAATATAGTTAATTGGATCATGGGTATGACTTTTGTTTAAATATGGTTAATTTTACGTCTATTTGTGTCCGTTTAATTTCATCATATGACTTTTGTTGAAATATGGTTAATTTTACGTCTCAGATGACTTTTGCTGAAATATGGTTAATTTTACGTCAGTTCGTGTCCATTTAATTTCATAGAGCCAATTTAATTGTGTTTTTTATAACTGATAGAAGTTTTATAGGTAGGTTCAACCATTTTTTAGGCATAATTTGTAGAAATTATGACTGAAATGATTGGGAGGGAAGAATGCTGACAGTTGCTCAAAAATATTTTATAACTATTGAAATTTATGTCCAATTTTATATATTTTTAACCTATATATATATATAAACAATATTTTGCCTATCAAAAAAGAAATCGAATGTAATCAATTCGATATTAATATTGGTAAAACCTCTCTATTACATTGTTGTTTGTAACATTTTTTTTCAAACTCTCCCTCCTAATTAAACCAAAACTTTCTTCTTTTTATTATTGGATACCATAATCTATCTATCAAATACACAGTACCTTCTGGAGTATTAATGACATCTTGACTCACCTTTCCATAACCTCCATCTCCCCATGTTTCTCCCCCATGAATTTTTAATGATCCAATATTTTTTTTCGTGGTTATCCTTTCCATAACCAAAGGTCAGAATAGCATGCCAACAAAAAGACCAAAGGTCAGAATAGCATGCCAAGAAAAAAGCGCTGATGTCTGTATTTAATAGTTCAGTACCATAATATATTTCCTACCAAAGAAAAAAAAAAATTACTTAAATAATAATGTTTAACTATAATATTTTATTTATTAAAAAAAAATTACTTTACTTACATTTCTCAGACATTTTAATCCACCAGTTATGGGTTGATCCTCTATTTTGAGGATAGGTTTTCAATATTTACCTTCTCATATGCTTTAATCTGGATCAATTGCTACAATTAATAAAATACATCAGTTATACTATATGAAAAAATAAGTTATGTACACGTTAAAAGAAAAAATATTAAATTAATGAGTTTTAAAAGAAATCGTACGACTTTTTTGCAATTTCCTCTCTTAGCATTAAATTTATAATCTTTCAATTTCCTCTCTTAGCATTAAATTTATAATCTTTTTCCTTACCAATTCCTTGGTTAGATATGATCCACTCAAAAGCTTTTCTTGGTGATGAGGTATAGCATTCGTCTGGAGCTATATTTTTTGGATTAAGACAATCTATAACATGTTGGGGGTGAAACTTGGAGGATATTTTTGTATTCACCCTTCTAAACAATATTAATACTTATTACATTTTTTGATCTCGAATTGGAGTGAGAACGTTATGGTAACGCCAATAAAAATATTCTTCACATTTTTTTGATCTCGAACTGGAGTGAGAACGTTATGGTAACGCCAATAAAAATACCAATAAAAATATTCTTCCTGCAATTTTAAATATAGATAAAGTAAAATTGTAGTTAAATTTACACATTTTTATAAATTCATGAGTATGTTTTAACCTGTAACTCATACATAATAGATTCGACAGAATTTAAAAAAATAAAATTGTAGTTAAATTTACACATTTTTATAAATTCATGAGTATGTTTTAACCTGTAACTCATCCATAATAGATTCGACAGAATTTAAAAAAAAATGGTTACTTATTTAAAAAATAATATATTAACAACCAATCTCCACAATAATATAGTTTAGCGAAAGTTCATGTCTTGTATTAGAAGAGAAAAAATCTATCTTATTTTGTTACCTTCATCTAAGTGAAGTGGTTATTATTACCAAAAATATATAAATTAGTGGTATAGAACCAAAAATATATAAATTAGTGGTATAGAAAATATTTACAAATATGATTTTAGATCCAACTTTAGTCTGAATAAATAATATTTCCATTTGATTTTCAAAAGAAAGAAAAAATGAAAAGAAAAAAAAAAAAAAACAGAGAGAATGAATTCAAATTATCAGTGAGATAAGTCCGATATGCTTCTATATGCTTCATAATTTAAATAATAAATTTAAATTAGTACTGCCTACCGGTGCTCATGAAAAGCTTGGAGGTCGGCCCCACACTCCCTGCCTTCCAAAGGTGCCTAGAGGATGGGCCAGGACTCTGGTTCTGACTCTAGATGCATGGGTCTGGACTCTTCTGCGAGGTACCAATTCTGGAGTGGTCTTGGAAGACCGAATCAACCCTATCCTATTGGCTCAATTTCATCTCCATGAAGAGACCGTAAGTAAAGGCCAGGCCAGGACAGGAGGGAAGATGCTTTAACTTATTTACCTTGTGAAAGAGTAGGTTGAGTCTTTCTTCTTCGCTCCTTTCCCGATATTACCTTCCCTTGCCGAGCTAGCTTTGTTCGTCCGGTTCAGGTTCAGGTTCTTCAAATAGCTTTATCTCAGAGATATGTTCCACATGTTTATGTTTGTGCTAAGGAAACAATACAAAATTCAAACATAACACCTATTGTTAGAGCTCACAACCAAATAAAATGNACCGAATCAACCCTATCCTATTGGCTCAATTTCATCTCCATGAAGAGACCGTAAGTAAAGGCCAGGCCAGGACAGGAGGGAAGATGCTTTAACTTATTTACCTTGTGAAAGAGTAGGTTGAGTCTTTCTTCTTCGCTCCTTTCCCGATATTACCTTCCCTTGCCGAGCTAGCTTTGTTCGTCCGGTTCAGGTTCAGGTTCTTCAAATAGCTTTATCTCAGAGATATGTTCCACATGTTTATGTTTGTGCTAAGGAAACAATACAAAATTCAAACATAACACCTATTGTTAGAGCTCACAACCAAATAAAATGATATGATAAAAAGTAATAAAAAGTAACAAGTAGCCAACCAAAATGATATGATAAAAAGTGATAAGTAGTTTATCGGTAGCTAATTAAAGAACTTTGGCCTGCAAAGTTCGACGTCTATAATATCTTTTATAGGAATAGCATAATAAACTTTAGCCTGGAAGGTTATTAGGGGAAATTCTGTCGAGGTTCCAATCGGCTTCACATTAAATGTGATGTAATACATCGAGCCACAGCATCCAGAATGATTAGCTTTCACAATCTCTACAACTTCAAAATTAGTTCCCTAGAGATAAACATAAAAGAAACATTTCACAATCTCTACGACTTCAAAATTAATTCCCTTTCTATAGGTAGATAAAAGAAACATTTACAGAGATGAGTGGACAAATTCTTTTTCACATGATAAAAAAAAAAAAAAAACATAGCTAGCAAGTTAGAACGTTACATTTTCCTTGTTGTAATGTTTGATAGCTTTATTTGCTGAGATTCGAACCTCTTCAAGCATCCACGAGTTCTCATGCATATCTATTGGAGCGATGAGACTATATGAAAAGACTTTGTCAAAATCTGGTACATCAAAACCCTGCATACATCCTTCAATTCAAAAAAGAAAAAAAAAATATATATATATATTGAGTTTTACCAGTGAAAAATTAAAAGAAAATAAACCTCCGATTCTTCAACTGCACGAAAATACTCCCTCTCTTCTTTCTTAGTGATAGTATGGTAACCGTCTTGATAAAATTCATCGTCCGAATCTATCTCTTCCTCCTCTTCCTCCGAGAGGTGGTTTGAAGAAGCCATCAGATCCAGTGCTCGAAGGACCTTTATCTAATATATCCAAATCAATTTTTTTAATTTAGTTTGTTAATAAAATTTGAATGGATACAAAACCCATGAGTAACAAGGAGAATCATCACACATCCAAGAGAAAAATACAGCAATAACAAAAATTACCAGAAATGGATAAAATAACACAACAATTACAAAAATTAGCAGAAACAGGAGAGGGGCAAGAGATGATCCAACTCGAACGCAAGAGCGGATAATGGAGAAGGAAGATGGTGAGTTTTGAAGCCCTATAAATAGAGAAAGAGAAGTTACAAATGGGCGGAGAGAGCAAACGCAGAAAAGAGGCTGGAGAGAAGAAAGAAGATGATAGTTTTGAAGCCCTAACAATGGGCCGGTTTTCCTGGGCTAAAAAACAGGCTTGGGCCGTAGTAGCTTTTAAAAAACAGCTCAACTCAAAGCTTCAACATTACACATCATTACAACCAAAATATATTAATAAAATAATAAATTGCTCTCAACCATCTAACATAAAATAATATGCTTCAACATTACACATCATTACAACCAAAATATATTAATAAAATAATAAATTGCTCTCAACCATCAACATAAAATAATATAAGATGATTAAATAAAATGTGAAAAACATTGATAAATGAATATGAAGAGAACCATAAATAGAACAACACAATTAGATGAGTAATAAATGATTTAACATACAATAGTTTTTTAATAAATGGAGAAAGAAATATGACTAATCTTAATATCATAATTAAATCAATCATATTAGTCTAATTGGAGTTAGATTAAGCAGTCTGGGTAGACAAATTTATTAAGGGAGGAAACAACAAAATGTCCTTAACAAGACTAAGCACATCAAAAATGAAAATTAAGACAAACTGAACTGGAGAATAGCATTAACCTTCATTTTTTTTCTACTCTTCTTTGGATTTTGAGAGAGCTTTTGAGCTATGAACAAGCATGTAGGCGTACATATGTGAAGTTCCTGCAGAACACAGTTTTTGTATTACCAAAAGGAGCAAATAGAAAAACAAAAAGAAAAGAAAAGCAGCAAGAACTTCATTGCATCTAATAACGAGGCATCATCACCTATCTTTCTTTTCCCAATTGCTTCCGATCATGTTAGTCTTCTTCCTTTTTGCTCATTTTAATTCATACTTCTTCCTCCTTCTTTTCTGCTTTTCTCTATTTTACTTCATTGCATCTAATAACGAGGCAGTGGCTGTAGGAGAGGGTGGCTCCGACAATGGGCCGATTTTGAAGAGAAGAGGAACGAAATCTGAAGAGAAGAGAGGCAAGAAAGAAAGAGATTTAACAGAGTATTGAAGCCCTAACAATGGGCCGATTTTGCTGCCCTAAAAATAGGCTTGCCCCGGTGTAACTGGGTTAAAAAATAAGTTTGGGCCGACCATCAAAATATTTTATCTATTTATTTAAATTAATAAATAATCAAATTTTATTTTAAAACTCATTAATTTAATATATTTTTATTTAACAAATAAATTATTTTATTTTATTTCTAAAATAACTTATATGATTTTATTCACTAATCTAAAATTGGATATCTTCTCTCACTTTAAACGTTTTCAAATATAGATATAAGAAATTTTATCCTCTAAATAATTCATTTATTAAATTTATTTAAAATTAGAAAAGAGCCAAATTGAAAATAACTCGTGTAGAAATTATTTGCTCTGGATTTTTCGACACTACTAATTAGGTTACTTGCTAAGTATTTCTTAAAATATTCAAATCACTTCAATATAAAAGTAAGATACCATTGTACATATGACGATATTGTGGTGACGGCCATGAGACCAAAGCTAGTGTAGATGCGTTCACTTTTTTCTTCTTTTATAGCGCTTAGGTTAGATCAAGACAAATACTTTACTTTCTATCTTATTATTTTAATGACTTTATTATAAGCATGTAAGTCTATGGTTTCGTTAAGAAATATGTTATCTTTCACGCGTTGCAGATATGTTATGCATGTCATAGCGACCATAAATTTAATAAAAAATTAAGGTCGTCACAAAGGATATAGATTCTTTTATACGGTACAAGAGAAGTACAAAAGAAGAGAGGAGGGGAAGAATAAGATGATTTAAGCTTTTAGCCACCAATAAAAACATACAAACTCTTTAAATTTTTGTCAAATAAAAGTATAAGGTTCAATGGTTCAACAATGTGTTGGAGCTTCAGAATTGCTGATAACAAGAGGCATTGCCCCAACAGTAGCAGATGCCAGATTTTACAAACCTCTCGACGCTGAACTTATTATTTAATTGGCAAAGGAACATGAAATTATAATGACTGTGGAGGAAGGTTCCATTGGAGGCTTTGGTTATGATGTATCTTATTTCCTATGCTTAACTAGAATTTTGGATGAACATGGTCTCAAGGTAATTCCATATAATAATACTCTCTTTCTCCACCCATAATGTTGTAATGGTATTGGTTGGTTGTGTTTGCAGTTGAGAACTATTGTTCTTCCGGATCGATACATCAATCATGGATTGCCACAAAGACACATAGCTGCCACGGTCTTAACTCTCTTGGGAAGATCAACAGAAGGTTTTTCAATCCAAGTTTCTATTGCTACCAATCCAGATCTATTGAAGAAACTATGTAACCTATAGAATCATACATGTGTTCATATGGAGTAAGAAGCCTATGAAGATCGAAAATATATTGTCATGGATGACGCTGAAT